>NW_027141725.1:0-115000 GCF_036365525.1 Heterodontus francisci
TATAACACACTCTGTGTTCTGTTATTCTCGATAACACACTCTGTGCTCTGTTATTCTCGACAACACACTCTGTGTTCTGTTATTCTCGACAACACACTCTGTGTTCTGTTATTCTCTATAACACACTCTGGGTTCTGTTATTCTCGATAACACACTCTGTGCTCTGTTATTCTCGACAACACACTCTGTGTTCTGTTATTCTCTGTAACACACCCTAGTTTCTGTTATTCACAATGACACACTCTGGGTTCTGTTATTCTCTAAAACACACCCTGGGTTCTGTTAATCACTTTAACACACTCTGGGTTCTGTTATTCTCGACAACACACTCTGTGTTCTGTTATTCTCGATAACACACTCTGGGTTGTGTTATTCTCTATAACACACTCTGGGTTCTGTTATTCTCGATAACACACTCTGGGGTCTGTTATTCTCGACAACACACTCTGTGTTCTGTTATTCACTATAAAACACTCTGGGTTCTGTTATTCTCTATAACACAATCTGTTCTGTTATTCTCTATAACACACTCTGGGGTCTGTTGTTCTCTATAACACACTCTGGGTTCTGTTATTCTCTGTAACACACTCTGGGTTCTGTTAATCTCAATCACACACTCTGGGTTCTGTTATTCTGTATAACACTCTCTGGGTTGTGTTATTCTCTATAACACACTCTGGGTTCTGTTATTCTCGATAACACACTCTGGGTTCTGTTATTCTCCATAACACACTCTGGCTTCTGTTATTCTCGATAACACACTCTGGGTTCTGTTATTCTCTATAACACACTCTGGGTTCTGTTATTCTCGCTAACACACTCTGTGTTCTGTTATTCTCTATGACACACCCTGGGTACTGCTTTTCTCGATAACACACTCTGGGTTCTGTTATTCTCTTTCACACACTCTGGGTTCTGTTATTCTCGCTAACACACTCTGTTCTGTTATTCTCTATGACACACCCTGGGTACTGCTTTTCTCTATAACACACTCTGGGTTCTGTTATTCTCTATAACACACTCTGTGTTCTGTTATTCACTATAACACACCCTGGGTACTGCTTTTCTCTATAACACACTCTGGGTTCTGTTATTCTCTATAACACACTCTGTGTTCTGTTATTCTCTGTGACACACCCTGGGTACTGCTTTTCTCTATAACACACTCTGGGTTCTGTTATTCTCTATAACACACTCTGTGTTCTTTTATTCTCTATAACACACTCTGGTTTCTGTTATTCTCTATAACACACTCTGGGTTCTGTTGTTCTCTGTAACACACCCAGGGTTCTGTTACTCTCTATAACATACTCTGGGTTCGGTTATTCTCCATAACACACTCTGGTTTCTGTTATTCCCTATAACACACTCTGGGTTCTGTTATTCTCTATGACACACTCTGGGTTCTGTTATTCTCGATAACACATTCTGGGTTGTGTTATTCTCTATAACACACTCTGTTCTGTTATTCTCTATAACACACGCGTTTGATCTGTTATTCTCTATAACACACTCTGGGTTCTGTTATTCTCTATAACACACTCGTTTGATCTTTTATTCTCTATAACACACTCTGGGTTCTGTTATTCTCTATAACACACTCTGGGTTGTGTTATTCTCTGTAACACTCTCTGGTTTCTGTTATTCTCGATAACACACTCTGGGTTCTGTTATTCTCGATAACACACTCTGGGTTCTGTTATTCTCGATAACACACTCTGGGTTCTGTTATTCTCGATAACACACTCTGGGTTCTTTTATTCTCCATAACACACTCTGGCTTCTGTTATTCTCGATAACACACTCTGGGTTCTGTTATTCACGATAACACACTCTGGGTTCTGTTATTCTCTATAACACACTCTGGGTTCTGTTATTCTCGATAACACACTCTGTTCTGTTATTCTCTATAACACACTCTGGGTACTGCTTTTCTCGATAACACAATCTGGGTTCTGTTATTCTCTATAACACACTCTGTGTTCTGTTATTCTCGATAACACACTCTGGGTTCTGTTATTCTCTATAACACACTCTGTGTTCTGTTATTCTCGATAACACACTCTGTGCTCTGTTATTCTCTATAACACACTCTGGGTTCTGTTATTCTCTATAACACACTCTGGGTTCTGTTATTCTGTATATCACACTCTGTGTTCTGTTATTCTCTATAACACACTCTGGGTTCTGTTATTCTGTATATCACACTCTGGGTTCTGTTATTCTCGATAACACACTCTGCGTTCTGTTATTCTCGACAACACACTCTGTGTTCTGTTATTCTCGAAAACACACTCTGGTATCTGTTATTCTCTATAACTCACTCTGGGTTCTGTTATTCTCTATAACACGCTCTGGGTTCTGTTATTCTCTATATCACATTCTGGGTTCTGTTATTCTCGATAACACACTCTGGGTTCTGTTATTCTCCATAACACACTCTGGCTTCTGTTATTCTCGATAACACACTCTGGGTTCTGTTATTCACGATAACACACTCTGGGTTCTGTTATTCTCTATAACACACTCGTTTGATCTGTTATTCTCTATAACACACTCTGGGTTCTGTTATTCTCGATAACACACTCTGTTCTGTTATTCTCTATGACACACCCTGGGGTCTGTTATTCACTATAACACACTCTGGGTTCTGTTATTCTCTGTAACACACTCTGTGTTCTGTTATTCTCGATAACACACTCTGTGTTCTGTTATTCTCGATAACACACTCTGGGTACTGCTTTTCTCTATAACACAATCTGGGTTCTGTTATTCTCTATAACACACTCTGTGTTCTGTTATTCTCGACAACACACTCTGTGTTCTGTTATTCTCGATAACACACTCTGTGTTCTGTTATTCTCTAAAACACACCCTGGGTTCTGTTAATCACTTTAACACACTCTGGGTTCTGCTATTCTCGACAACACACTCTGTGTTCTGTTATTCTCGATAACACACTCTGGGTTGTGTTATTCTCTATAACACACTCTGGGTTCTGTTATTCTCGATAACACACTCTGGGGTCTGTTATTCTCGACAACACACTCTGTGTTCTGTTATTCACTATAAAACACTCTGGGTTCTGTTATTCTCTATAACACACTCTGTTCTGTTATTCTCTATAACACACTCTGGGGTCTGTTGTTCTCTATAACACACTCTGGGTTCTGTTATTCTCTGTAACACACTCTGGGTTCTGTTAATCTCAATCACACACTCTGGGTTCTGTTATTCTCTATAACACACTCTGGGTTCTGTTATTCTCGATAACACACTCTGGGTTCTGTTATTCTCCATAACACACTCTGGCTTCTGTTATTCTCGATAACACACTCTGGGTTCTGTTATTCTCGCTAACACACTCTGTTCTGTTATTCTCTATGACACACCCTGGGTACTGCTTTTCTCTATAACACACTCTGGGTTCTGTTATTCTCTATAACACACTCTGTGTTCTGTTATTCACTATAACACACCCTGGGTACTGCTTTTCTCTATAACACACTCTGGGTTCTGTTATTCTCTATAACACACTCTGTGTTCTGTTATTCTCTGTGACACACCCTGGGTACTGCTTTTCTCTATAACACACTCTGGGTTCTGTTATTCTCTATAACACACTCTGTGTTCTTTTATTCTCTATAACACACTCTGGTTTCTGTTATTCTCTATAACACACTCTGGGTTCTGTTGTTCTCTGTAACACACCCAGGGTTCTGTTACTCTCTATAACATACTCTGGGTTCGGTTATTCTCCATAACACACTCTGTGTTCTGTTATTCTCTGTGACACACCCTGGGTACTGCTTTTCTCTATAACACACTCTGGGTTCTGTTATTCTCTATAACACACTCTGTGTTCTGTTATTCTCTGTGACACACCCTGGGTACTGCTTTTCTCTATAACACACTCTGGGTTCTGTTATTCTCTATAACACACTCTGTGTTCTTTTATTCTCTATAACACACTCTGGTTTCTGTTATTCTCTATAACACACTCTGGTTTCTGTTATTCCCTATAACACACTCTGGGTTCTGTTATTCTCTATGACACACTCTGGGTTCTGTTATTCTCGATAACACATTCTGGGTTGTGTTATTCTCTATAACACACTCTGTTCTGTTATTCTCTATAACACAAGCGTTTGATCTGTTATTCTCTATAACACACTCTGGGTTCTGTTATTCTCTATAACACACTCGTTTGATCTGTTATTCTCTATAACACACTCTGGGTTCTGTTATTCTCTATAACACACTCTGGGTTGTGTTATTCTCTGTAACACACTCTGGGTTCTGTTATTCTCGATAACACACTCTGGGTTCTGTTATTCTCCATAACACACTCTGGCTTCTGTTATTCTCGATAACACACTCTGGGTTCTGTTATTCACGATAACACACTCTGGGTTCTGTTATTCTCTATAACACACTCTGGGTTCTGTTATTCTCGATAACACACTCTGTTCTGTTATTCTCTATAACACACTCTGGGTACTGCTTTTCTCGATAACACAATCTGGGTTCTGTTATTCTCTATAACACACTCTGTGTTCTGTTATTCTCGATAACACACTCTGGGTTCTGTTATTCTCTATAACACACTCTGTGTTCTGTTATTCTCGATAACACACTCTGTGCTCTGTTATTCTCTATAACACACTCTGGGTTCTGTTATTCTCTATAACACACTCTGGGTTCTGTTATTCTGTATATCACACTCTGTGTTCTGTTATTCTCTATAACACACTCTGGGTTCTGTTATTCTGTATATCACACTCTGGGTTCTGTTATTCTCGATAACACACTCTGCGTTCTGTTATACTCGACAACACACTCTGTGTTCTGTTATTCTCGAAAACACACTCTGGTATCTGTTATTCTCTATAACTCACTCTGGGTTCTGTTATTCTCTATAACACGCTCTGGGTTCTGTTATTCTCTATATCACATTCTGGGTTCTGTTATTCTCGATAACACACTCTGGGTTCTGTTATTCTCCATAACACACTCTGGCTTCTGTTATTCTCGATAACACACTCTGGGTTCTGTTATTCACGATAACACACTCTGGGTTCTGTTATTCTCTATAACACACTCGTTTGATCTGTTATTCTCTATAACACACTCTGGGTTCTGTTATTCTCTATAACACACTCTGGGTTCTGTTATTCTCGATAACACACTCTGTTCTGTTATTCTCTATGACACACCCTGGGGTCTGTTATTCACTATAACACACTCTGGGTTCTGTTATTCTCTGTAACACACTCTGTGTTCTGTTATTCTCGATAACACACTCTGTGTTCTGTTATTCTCGATAACACACTCTGGGTACTGCTTTTCTCTATAACACAATCTGGGTTCTGTTATTCTCTATAACACACTCTGTGTTCTGTTATTCTCGATAACACACTCTGGGTTCTGTTATTCTCTATAACACACTCTGTGTTCTGTTATTCTCGATAACACACTCTGTGCTCTGTTATTCTCTATAACACACTCTGGGTTCTGTTATTCTCTATAACACACTCTGGTTCTGTTATTCTGTATATCACACTCTGTGTTCTGTTATTCTCTATAACACACTCTGGGTTCTGTTATTCTCGATAACACACTCTGCGTTCTGTTATTCTCGACAACACACTCTGTGTTCTGTTATTCTCGAAAACACACTCTGGTATCTGTTATTCTCTATAACTCACTCTGGGTTCTGTTATTCTCTATAACACACTCTGGGTTCTGTTATTCTCTATATCACATTCTGGGTTGTGTTATTCTCTATAACACACTATGTGTTCTGTTACTCTCTATAACACACTCTGTGTTCTGTTATTCTCTATAACACGCCCTGGGTTCTGTTATTCACTATAACACACTCTGGGTTCTGTTATTCTCTATAACACACTTTGGGTTCTGTTATTCTCGATAACACACTCTGGGTTCTGTAATTCTCTATAACACACTCTGGGTTCTGTTATTCTCTATAACATACTCTGGGTTCGGTTATTCTCGATAACACACTCTGTGCTCTGTTATTCCCTATAACACACTCTGGGTTCTGTTATTCTCTATGACACACTCTGGGTTCTGTTATTCTCCATAACACATTCTGGGTTGTGTTATTCTCTATAACACACTCGTTTGTTCTGTTATTCTCGATAACACACTCTGTGTTCTGTTATTCTCTAAAACACACCCTGGGTTCTGTTAATCACTTTAACACACTCTGGGTTCTGTTATTCTCGACAACACACTCTGTGTTCTGTTATTCTCGATAACACACTCTGGGTTGTGTTATTCTCTATAACACACTCTGGGTTCTGTTATTCTCGATAACACACTCTGGGGTCTGTTATTCTCGACAACACACTCTGTGTTCTGTTATTCACTATAAAACACTCTGGGTTCTGTTATTCTCTATAACACACTCTGTTCTGTTATTCTCTATAACACACTCTGGGGTCTGTTGTTCTCTATAACACACTCTGGGTTCTGTTATTCTCTGTAACACACTCTGGGTTCTGTTAATCTCAATCACACACTCTGGGTTCTGTTATTCTGTATAACACTCTCTGGGTTGTGTTATTCTCTATAACACACTCTGGGTTCTGTTATTCTCGATAACACACTCTGGGTTCTGTTATTCTCCATAACACACTCTGGCTTCTGTTATTCTCGATAACACACTCTGGGTTCTGTTATTCACGATAACACACTCTGGGTTCTGTTATTCTCTATAACACACTCTGGGTTCTGTTATTCTCGCTAACACACTCTGTGTTCTGTTATTCTCTATGACACACCCTGGGTACTGCTTTTCTCGATAACACACTCTGGGTTCTGTTATTCTCTTTCACACACTCTGGGTTCTGTTATTCTCGCTAACACACTCTGTTCTGTTATTCTCTATGACACACCCTGGGTACTGCTTTTCTCTATAACACACTCTGGGTTCTGTTATTCTCTATAACACACTCTGTGTTCTGTTATTCACTATAACACACCCTGGGTACTGCTTTTCTCTATAACACACTCTGGGTTCTGTTATTCTCTATAACACACTCTGTGTTCTGTTATTCTCTATAACACACTCTGGGTTCTGTTATTCTCTATAACACACTCTGTGTTCTGTTATTCTCTATAACACACTCGTTTGATCTGTTATTCTCTATAACACACTCTGGGTTCTGTTATTCTCTATAACACACTCGTTTGATCTGTTATTCTCTATAACACACTCTGGGTTCTGTTATTCTCTATAACACACTCTGGGTTGTGTTATTCTCTGTAACACACTCTGGGTTCTGTTACTCGATAACACACTCTGGGTTCTGTTATTCTCCTAACACACTCTGGCTTCTGTTATTCTCGATAACACACTCTGGGTTCTGTTATTCACGATAACACACTCTGGGTTCTGTTATTCTCTATAACACATTCTGGGTTCTGTTATTCTCGATAACACACTCTGTTCTGTTATTCTCTATGACACACCCTGGGTTCTGTTATTCACTATAACACACCCTGGGTACTGCTTTTCTCTATAACACACTCTGGGTTCTGTTATTCTCTGTAACACACTCTGTGTTCTGTTATTCTCGATAACACACTCTGTGTTCTGTTATTCTCGATAACACACTCTGGGTACTGCTTTTCTCTATAACACAATCTGGGTTCTGTTATTCTCTATAACACACTCTGTGTTCTGTTATTCTCGATAACACACTTTGGGTTCTGTTATTCTCTATAACACACTCTGTGTTCTGTTATTCTCGATAACACACTCTGTGCTCTGTTATTCTCTATAACACACTCTGGGTTCTGTTATTCTCTATAACACACTCTGGGTTCTGTTATTCTGTATATCACACTCTGTGTTCTGTTATTCTCTATAACACACTCTGGGTTCTGTTATTCTGTATATCACACTCTGGGTTCTGTTATTCTCGATAACACACTCTGCGTTCTGTTATTCTCGACAACACACTCTGTGTTCTGTTATTCTCGAAAACACACTCTGGTATCTGTTATTCTCTATAACTCACTCTGGGTTCTGTTATTCTCTATAACACACTCTGGGTTCTGTTATTCTCTATATCACATTCTGGGTTCTGTTATTCTCGATAACACACTCTGGGTTCTGTTATTCTCTATAACACACTCTGGGTTCTCTTATTCTCCATAACACACTCTGGCTTCTGTTATTCTCGATAACACACTCTGGGTTCTGTTATTCACGATAACACACTCTGGGTTCTGTTATTCTCTATAACACACTCGTTTGATCTGTTATTCTCTATAACACACTCTGGGTTCTGTTATTCTCTATAACACACTCTGGGTTCTGTTATTCTCGATAACACACTCTGTTCTGTTATTCTCTATGACACACCCTGGGTTCTGTTATTCACTATAACACACCCTGGGTACTGCTTTTCTCTATAACACACTCTGGGTTCTGTTATTCTCTGTAACACACTCTGTGTTCTGTTATTCTCGATAACACACTCTGTGTTCAGTTATTCTCGATAACACACTCTGGGTACTACTTTTCTCTATAACACAATCTGGGTTCTGTTATTCTCTATAACACACTCTGTGTTCTGTTATTCTCGATAACACACTCTGGGTTCTGTTATTCTCTATAACACACTCTGTGTTCTGTTATTCTCGATAACACACTCTGTGCTCTGTTATTCTCTATAACACACTCTGGGTTCTGTTATTCTCTATAACACACTCTGGTTCTGTTATTCTGTATATCACACTCTGTGTTCTGTTATTCTCTATAACACACTCTGGGTTCTGTTATTCTGTATATCACACTCTGTGTTCTGTTATTCTCTATAACACACTCTGGGTTCTGTTATTCTCGATAACACACTCTGTTCTGTTATTCTCGAAAACACACTCTGGTATCTGTTATTCTCTATAACTCACTCTGGGTTCTGTTATTCTCTATAACACACTCTGGGTTCTGTTATTCTCTATAACACACTCTGGGTTGTGTTATTCTCTATAACACACTATGTGTTCTGTTACTCTCTATAACACACTCTGTGTTCTGTTATTCTCTATAACACACTCTAGGTTCTGTTATTCTCTATAACACACTCTGTGTTCTTTTATTCTCTTTAACACACTCTGTGTTCTGTTACTCTCCATAACACACTCTGGTTTCTGTTATTCTCAAGAACATACTCAGTGTTCTGTTGTTCTCTATAACACACCCTGGGTTCTGTTATTCTCCATAAAATACTCTGGGTTCGGTTATTCTCGATAACACACTCTGTGCTCTCTTATTCCCTATAACACACTCTGGGTTCTGTTATTCTCTATGACACACTCTGGGTTCTGTTATTCTCCATAACACACTGTGTGTTCTGTTATTCTATATAACACACTCTGGGTTCTGTTATTCTCTATAACACACTCGTTTGTTCTGTTATTCTCTATAACACACTCTGGGTTCTGTTATTCTCTATAACACACTCTGGGTTCTGTTATTCTCGATAACACACTCTGTGTTCTGTTATTCTATATAACACACTCGTTTGTTCTGTTATTCTCTATAACACACTCTGGGTTCTGTTATTCTCGATAACACACTCTGTGTTCTGTTATTCACTATAAAACACTCTGGGTTCTGTTATTCTCTCTAACACTCTCTGTGTTCTGTTATTCTCTATAACACACTCTGGGGTCTGTTATTCTCTATAACACACTCTGGGTTCTGTTATTCTCTATAACACACTCTGGGTTCTGTTAATCTCTATAACACACTCTGGGTTCTGTTATTCTCCATAACACACTCTGGCTTCTGTTATTCTCGATAACACACTCTGGGTTCTGTTATTCACGATAACACACTCTGGCTTCTGTTATTCTCTACAACACACTCTGGGATCTGTTATTCTCGATAACACACTCTGGGTTCTGTTATTCTCTATAACACACTCTGGCTTCTGTTATTCTCTACAACACACTCTGGGATCTGTTATTCTCGATAACACACTCTGTGTTCTGTTATTCTCTATAACACACTCTGGCTTCTGTTATTCTCTACAACACACTCTGGGATCTGTTATTCTCGATAACACACTCTGTGTTCTGTTATTCTCTATAACACACTCTGGCTTCTGTTATTCTCGATAACACACTCTGGGTTCTGTTATTCTCTATAACACACTCTGGCTTCTGTTATTCTCTACAACACACTCTGGGATCTGTTATTCTCGATAACACACTCTGTGTTCTGTTATTCTCTATAACACACTCTGGCTTCTGTTATTCTCTACAACACACTCTGGGTTCTGTTATTCACGATAACACTCTCTGGGTTCTGTTATTCTCTATAACACACTCTGGCTTCTGTTATTCTCTACAACACACTCTGGGTTCTGTTATTCTCGATAACACACTCTGTGTTCTGTTATTCTCTATAACACACTCTGGGTTCTGTTATTCTCGATAACACACTCTGTGTTCTGTTATTCTCTATGACACACCCTGGGTTCTGTTATTCACTATAACACACCCTGGGTACTGCTTTTCTCGATAACACACTCTGGGTTCTGTTATTCTCTCACACACTCTGTGTTCTGTTATTCTCGATAACACACTCTGTGTTCTGTTATTCTCGATAACACACTCTGGGTACTGCTTTTCTTTATAACACACTCTGGGTTCTGTTATTCTCTATAACACACTCTGGGTTCTGTTATTCTCTATAACACACTCTGTGTTCTGTTATTCTCTATAACACACTCTGGGTTCTGTTATTCTCAAAACACACTCTGGGTTCTGTTATTCTCAAAACACACTCTGGGTTCTGTTATTCTCTGTAACACACTCTGGGTTCTGTTATTCTCTGTAACACACTCTGTGTTCTGTTATTCTCTATAACACACTCTGGGTTCTGTTATTCACTATAAAACACTCTGGGTTCTGTTATTCTCTATAACACACTCTGGGTTGTGTTATTCTCTATAACACACTCTGTGTTCTGTTATTCTCTATAACACACTCTGGGTTCTGTTATTCTCTATAACACACTCTGGGTTCTGTTATTCTCTGTAACACACTCTGGGTTCTGTTATTCTCTATAACACACTCTGGGTTGAGTTATTCTCTATAACACACTCTGGGTTCTGTTATTCTCAAAACACACTCTGGGTTCTGTTATTCTCAAAACACACTCTGGGTTCTGTTATTCTCTGTAACACACTCTGGGTTCTGTTATTCTCTGTAACACACTCTGTGTTCTGTTATTCTCTATAACACACTCTGTGTTCTATTATTCTCTATAACACACTCTGGGTTCTGTTATTCACTATAAAACACTCTGGGTTCTGTTATTCTCTATAACACACTCTGGGTTGTGTTATTCTCTATAACACACTCTGTGTTCTGTTATTCTCTATAACACACTCTGGGTTCTGTTATTCTCTATAACACACTCTGGGTTCTGTTATTCTCTGTAACACACTCTGGGTTCTGTTATTCTCTATAACACACTCTGGGTTGAGTTATTCTCTATAACACACTCTGGGTTGTGTTATTCTCTATAACACACTATGTGTTCTGTTACTCTCTATAACACACTCTGTGTTCTGTTATTCTCTATAACACACTCTAGGTTCTGTTATTCTCTATAACACACTCTGTGTTCTTTTATTCTCTTTAACACACTCTGTGTTCTGTTACTCTCCATAACACACTCTGGTTTCTGTTATTCTCAAGAACATACTCAGTGTTCTGTTGTTCTCTATAACACACCCTGGGTTCTGTTATTCTCCATAAAATACTCTGGGTTCGGTTATTCTCGATAACACACTCTGTGCTCTGTTATTCCCTATAACACACTCTGGGTTCTGTTATTCTCTATGACACACTCTGGGTTCTGTTATTCTCCATAACACACTCTGTGTTCTGTTATTCTATATAACACACTCTGGGTTCTGTTATTCTCTATAACACACTCGTTTGTTCTGTTATTCTCTATAACACACTCTGGGTTCTGTTATTCTCTATAACACACTCTGGGTTCTGTTATTCTCGATAACACACTCTGTGTTCTGTTATTCTATATAACACACTCGTTTGTTCTGTTATTCTCTATAACACACTCTGGGTTCTGTTATTCTCGATAACACACTCTGTGTTCTGTTATTCACTATAAAACACTCTGGGTTCTGTTATTCTCTCTAACACTCTCTGTGTTCTGTTATTCTCTATAACACACTCTGGGGTCTGTTATTCTCTATAACACACTCTGGGTTCTGTTATTCTCTATAACACACTCTGGGTTCTGTTAATCTCTATAACACACTCTGGGTTCTGTTATTCTCCATAACACACTCTGGCTTCTGTTATTCTCGATAACACACTCTGGGTTCTGTTATTCACGATAACACACTCTGGCTTCTGTTATTCTCTACAACACACTCTGGGATCTGTTATTCTCAATAACACACTCTGGGTTCTGTTATTCTCTATAACACACTCTGGCTTCTGTTATTCTCTACAACACACTCTGGGATCTGTTATTCTCGATAACACACTCTGTGTTCTGTTATTCTCTATAACACACTCTGGCTTCTGTTATTCTCTACAACACACTCTGGGATCTGTTATTCTCGATAACACACTCTGTGTTCTGTTATTCTCTATAACACACTCTGGCTTCTGTTATTCTCGATAACACACTCTGGGTTCTGTTATTCTCTATAACACACTCTGGCTTCTGTTATTCTCTACAACACACTCTGGGATCTGTTATTCTCGATAACACACTCTGTGTTCTGTTATTCTCTATAACACACTCTGGCTTCTGTTATTCTCTACAACACACTCTGGGTTCTGTTATTCACGATAACACTCTCTGGGTTCTGTTATTCTCTATAACACACTCTGGCTTCTGTTATTCTCTACAACACACTCTGGGTTCTGTTATTCTCGATAACACACTCTGTGTTCTGTTATTCTCTATAACACACTCTGGGTTCTGTTATTCTCGATAACACACTCTGTGTTCTGTTATTCTCTATGACACACCCTGGGTTCTGTTATTCACTATAACACACCCTGGGTACTGCTTTTCTCGATAACACACTCTGGGTTCTGTTATTCTCTCACACACTCTGTGTTCTGTTATTCTCGATAACACACTCTGTGTTCTGTTATTCTCGATAACACACTCTGGGTACTGCTTTTCTTTATAACACACTCTGGGTTCTGTTATTCTCTATAACACACTCTGGGTTCTGTTATTCTCTATAACACACTCTGTGTTCTGTTATTCTCTATAACACACTCTGGGTTCTGTTATTCTCAAAACACACTCTGGGTTCTGTTATTCTCAAAACACACTCTGGGTTCTGTTATTCTCTGTAACACACTCTGGGTTCTGTTATTCTCTGTAACACACTCTGTGTTCTGTTATTCTCTATAACACACTCTGGGTTCTGTTATTCACTATAAAACACTCTGGGTTCTGTTATTCTCTATAACACACTCTGGGTTGTGTTATTCTCTATAACACACTCTGTGTTCTGTTATTCTCGATAACACACTTTGGGTTCTGTTATTCTCTATAACACACTCTGTGTTCTGTTATTCTCGATAACACACTCTGTGCTCTGTTATTCTCTATAACACACTCTGGGTTCTGTTATTCTCTATAACACACTCTGGGTTCTGTTATTCTGTATATCACACTCTGTGTTCTGTTATTCTCTATAACACACTCTGGGTTCTGTTATTCTGTATATCACACTCTGGGTTCTGTTATTCTCGATAACACACTCTGCGTTCTGTTATTCTCGACAACACACTCTGTGTTCTGTTATTCTCGAAAACACACTCTGGTATCTGTTATTCTCTATAACTCACTCTGGGTTCTGTTATTCTCTATAACACACTCTGGGTTCTGTTATTCTCTATATCACATTCTGGGTTCTGTTATTCTCGATAACACACTCTGGGTTCTGTTATTCTCTATAACACACTCTGGGTTCTCTTATTCTCCATAACACACTCTGGCTTCTGTTATTCTCGATAACACACTCTGGGTTCTGTTATTCACGATAACACACTCTGGGTTCTGTTATTCTCTATAACACACTCGTTTGATCTGTTATTCTCTATAACACACTCTGGGTTCTGTTATTCTCTATAACACACTCTGGGTTCTGTTATTCTCGATAACACACTCTGTTCTGTTATTCTCTATGACACACCCTGGGTTCTGTTATTCACTATAACACACCCTGGGTACTGCTTTTCTCTATAACACACTCTGGGTTCTGTTATTCTCTGTAACACACTCTGTGTTCTGTTATTCTCGATAACACACTCTGTGTTCAGTTATTCTCGATAACACACTCTGGGTACTACTTTTCTCTATAACACAATCTGGGTTCTGTTATTCTCTATAACACACTCTGTGTTCTGTTATTCTCGATAACACACTCTGGGTTCTGTTATTCTCTATAACACACTCTGTGTTCTGTTATTCTCGATAACACACTCTGTGCTCTGTTATTCTCTATAACACACTCTGGGTTCTGTTATTCTCTATAACACACTCTGGTTCTGTTATTCTGTATATCACACTCTGTGTTCTGTTATTCTCTATAACACACTCTGGGTTCTGTTATTCTGTATATCACACTCTGTGTTCTGTTATTCTCTATAACACACTCTGGGTTCTGTTATTCTCGATAACACACTCTGTTCTGTTATTCTCGAAAACACACTCTGGTATCTGTTATTCTCTATAACTCACTCTGGGTTCTGTTATTCTCTATAACACACTCTGGGTTCTGTTATTCTCTATAACACACTCTGGGTTGTGTTATTCTCTATAACACACTATGTGTTCTGTTACTCTCTATAACACACTCTGTGTTCTGTTATTCTCTATAACACACTCTAGGTTCTGTTATTCTCTATAACACACTCTGTGTTCTTTTATTCTCTTTAACACACTCTGTGTTCTGTTACTCTCCATAACACACTCTGGTTTCTGTTATTCTCAAGAACATACTCAGTGTTCTGTTGTTCTCTATAACACACCCTGGGTTCTGTTATTCTCCATAAAATACTCTGGGTTCGGTTATTCTCGATAACACACTCTGTGCTCTGTTATTCCCTATAACACACTCTGGGTTCTGTTATTCTCTATGACACACTCTGGGTTCTGTTATTCTCCATAACACACTGTGTGTTCTGTTATTCTATATAACACACTCTGGGTTCTGTTATTCTCTATAACACACTCGTTTGTTCTGTTATTCTCTATAACACACTCTGGGTTCTGTTATTCTCTATAACACACTCTGGGTTCTGTTATTCTCGATAACACACTCTGTGTTCTGTTATTCTATATAACACACTCGTTTGTTCTGTTATTCTCTATAACACACTCTGGGTTCTGTTATTCTCGATAACACACTCTGTGTTCTGTTATTCACTATAAAACACTCTGGGTTCTGTTATTCTCTCTAACACTCTCTGTGTTCTGTTATTCTCTATAACACACTCTGGGGTCTGTTATTCTCTATAACACACTCTGGGTTCTGTTATTCTCTATAACACACTCTGGGTTCTGTTAATCTCTATAACACACTCTGGGTTCTGTTATTCTCCATAACACACTCTGGCTTCTGTTATTCTCGATAACACACTCTGGGTTCTGTTATTCACGATAACACACTCTGGCTTCTGTTATTCTCTACAACACACTCTGGGATCTGTTATTCTCGATAACACACTCTGGGTTCTGTTATTCTCTATAACACACTCTGGCTTCTGTTATTCTCTACAACACACTCTGGGATCTGTTATTCTCGATAACACACTCTGTGTTCTGTTATTCTCTATAACACACTCTGGCTTCTGTTATTCTCTACAACACACTCTGGGATCTGTTATTCTCGATAACACACTCTGTGTTCTGTTATTCTCTATAACACACTCTGGCTTCTGTTATTCTCGATAACACACTCTGGGTTCTGTTATTCTCTATAACACACTCTGGCTTCTGTTATTCTCTACAACACACTCTGGGATCTGTTATTCTCGATAACACACTCTGTGTTCTGTTATTCTCTATAACACACTCTGGCTTCTGTTATTCTCTACAACACACTCTGGGTTCTGTTATTCACGATAACACTCTCTGGGTTCTGTTATTCTCTATAACACACTCTGGCTTCTGTTATTCTCTACAACACACTCTGGGTTCTGTTATTCTCGATAACACACTCTGTGTTCTGTTATTCTCTATAACACACTCTGGGTTCTGTTATTCTCGATAACACACTCTGTGTTCTGTTATTCTCTATGACACACCCTGGGTTCTGTTATTCACTATAACACACCCTGGGTACTGCTTTTCTCGATAACACACTCTGGGTTCTGTTATTCTCTCACACACTCTGTGTTCTGTTATTCTCGATAACACACTCTGTGTTCTGTTATTCTCGATAACACACTCTGGGTACTGCTTTTCTTTATAACACACTCTGGGTTCTGTTATTCTCTATAACACACTCTGGGTTCTGTTATTCTCTATAACACACTCTGTGTTCTGTTATTCTCTATAACACACTCTGGGTTCTGTTATTCTCAAAACACACTCTGGGTTCTGTTATTCTCAAAACACACTCTGGGTTCTGTTATTCTCTGTAACACACTCTGGGTTCTGTTATTCTCTGTAACACACTCTGTGTTCTGTTATTCTCTATAACACACTCTGGGTTCTGTTATTCACTATAAAACACTCTGGGTTCTGTTATTCTCTATAACACACTCTGGGTTGTGTTATTCTCTATAACACACTCTGTGTTCTGTTATTCTCTATAACACACTCTGGGTTCTGTTATTCTCTATAACACACTCTGGGTTCTGTTATTCTCTGTAACACACTCTGGGTTCTGTTATTCTCTATAACACACTCTGGGTTGAGTTATTCTCTATAACACACTCTGGGTTCTGTTATTCTCAAAACACACTCTGGGTTCTGTTATTCTCAAAACACACTCTGGGTTCTGTTATTCTCTGTAACACACTCTGGGTTCTGTTATTCTCTGTAACACACTCTGTGTTCTGTTATTCTCTATAACACACTCTGTGTTCTGTTATTCTCTATAACACACTCTGGGTTCTGTTATTCACTATAAAACACTCTGGGTTCTGTTATTCTCTATAACACACTCTGGGTTGTGTTATTCTCTATAACACACTCTGTGTTCTGTTATTCTCTATAACACACTCTGGGTTCTGTTATTCTCTATAACACACTCTGGGTTCTGTTATTCTCTGTAACACACTCTGGGTTCTGTTATTCTCTATAACACACTCTGGGTTGAGTTATTCTCTATAACACACTCTGGGTTGTGTTATTCTCTATAACACACTATGTGTTCTGTTACTCTCTATAACACACTCTGTGTTCTGTTATTCTCTATAACACACTCTAGGTTCTGTTATTCTCTATAACACACTCTGTGTTCTTTTATTCTCTTTAACACACTCTGTGTTCTGTTACTCTCCATAACACACTCTGGTTTCTGTTATTCTCAAGAACATACTCAGTGTTCTGTTGTTCTCTATAACACACCCTGGGTTCTGTTATTCTCCATAAAATACTCTGGGTTCGGTTATTCTCGATAACACACTCTGTGCTCTGTTATTCCCTATAACACACTCTGGGTTCTGTTATTCTCTATGACACACTCTGGGTTCTGTTATTCTCCATAACACACTCTGTGTTCTGTTATTCTATATAACACACTCTGGGTTCTGTTATTCTCTATAACACACTCGTTTGTTCTGTTATTCTCTATAACACACTCTGGGTTCTGTTATTCTCTATAACACACTCTGGGTTCTGTTATTCTCGATAACACACTCTGTGTTCTGTTATTCTATATAACACACTCGTTTGTTCTGTTATTCTCTATAACACACTCTGGGTTCTGTTATTCTCGATAACACACTCTGTGTTCTGTTATTCACTATAAAACACTCTGGGTTCTGTTATTCTCTCTAACACTCTCTGTGTTCTGTTATTCTCTATAACACACTCTGGGGTCTGTTATTCTCTATAACACACTCTGGGTTCTGTTATTCTCTATAACACACTCTGGGTTCTGTTAATCTCTATAACACACTCTGGGTTCTGTTATTCTCCATAACACACTCTGGCTTCTGTTATTCTCGATAACACACTCTGGGTTCTGTTATTCACGATAACACACTCTGGCTTCTGTTATTCTCTACAACACACTCTGGGATCTGTTATTCTCAATAACACACTCTGGGTTCTGTTATTCTCTATAACACACTCTGGCTTCTGTTATTCTCTACAACACACTCTGGGATCTGTTATTCTCGATAACACACTCTGTGTTCTGTTATTCTCTATAACACACTCTGGCTTCTGTTATTCTCTACAACACACTCTGGGATCTGTTATTCTCGATAACACACTCTGTGTTCTGTTATTCTCTATAACACACTCTGGCTTCTGTTATTCTCGATAACACACTCTGGGTTCTGTTATTCTCTATAACACACTCTGGCTTCTGTTATTCTCTACAACACACTCTGGGATCTGTTATTCTCGATAACACACTCTGTGTTCTGTTATTCTCTATAACACACTCTGGCTTCTGTTATTCTCTACAACACACTCTGGGTTCTGTTATTCACGATAACACTCTCTGGGTTCTGTTATTCTCTATAACACACTCTGGCTTCTGTTATTCTCTACAACACACTCTGGGTTCTGTTATTCTCGATAACACACTCTGTGTTCTGTTATTCTCTATAACACACTCTGGGTTCTGTTATTCTCGATAACACACTCTGTGTTCTGTTATTCTCTATGACACACCCTGGGTTCTGTTATTCACTATAACACACCCTGGGTACTGCTTTTCTCGATAACACACTCTGGGTTCTGTTATTCTCTCACACACTCTGTGTTCTGTTATTCTCGATAACACACTCTGTGTTCTGTTATTCTCGATAACACACTCTGGGTACTGCTTTTCTTTATAACACACTCTGGGTTCTGTTATTCTCTATAACACACTCTGGGTTCTGTTATTCTCTATAACACACTCTGTGTTCTGTTATTCTCTATAACACACTCTGGGTTCTGTTATTCTCAAAACACACTCTGGGTTCTGTTATTCTCAAAACACACTCTGGGTTCTGTTATTCTCTGTAACACACTCTGGGTTCTGTTATTCTCTGTAACACACTCTGTGTTCTGTTATTCTCTATAACACACTCTGGGTTCTGTTATTCACTATAAAACACTCTGGGTTCTGTTATTCTCTATAACACACTCTGGGTTGTGTTATTCTCTATAACACACTCTGTGTTCTGTTATTCTCTATAACACACTCTGGGTTCTGTTATTCTCTATAACACACTCTGGGTTCTGTTATTCTCTGTAACACACTCTGGGTTCTGTTATTCTCTATAACACACTCTGGGTTGAGTTATTCTCTATAACACACTCTGGGTTCTGTTATTCTCAAAACACACTCTGGGTTCTGTTATTCTCAAAACACACTCTGGGTTCTGTTATTCTCTGTAACACACTCTGGGTTCTGTTATTCTCTGTAACACACTCTGTGTTCTGTTATTCTCTATAACACACTCTGTGTTCTGTTATTCTCTATAACACACTCTGGGTTCTGTTATTCACTATAAAACACTCTGGGTTCTGTTATTCTCTATAACACACTCTGGGTTGTGTTATTCTCTATAACACACTCTGTGTTCTGTTATTCTCTATAACACACTCTGGGTTCTGTTATTCTCTATAACACACTCTGGGTTCTGTTATTCTCTGTAACACACTCTGGGTTCTGTTATTCTCTATAACACACTCTGGGTTGAGTTATTCTCTATAACACACTCTGGGTTCTGTTATTCTCAAAACACACTCTGGGTTCTGTTATTCTCAAAACACACTCTGGGTTCTGTTATTCTCTGTAACACACTCTGGGTTCTGTTATTCTCTGTAACACACTCTGTGTTCTGTTATTCTCTATAACACACTCTGGGTTCTGTTATTCACTATAAAACACTCTGGGTTCTGTTATTCTCTATAACACACTCTGGGTTGTGTTATTCTCTATAACACACTCTGTGTTCTGTTATTCTCTATAACACACTCTGGGTTCTGTTATTCTCTATAACACACTCTGGGTTCTGTTATTCTCTGTAACACACTCTGGGTTCTGTTATTCTCTATAACACACTCTGGGTTGAGTTATTCTCTATAACACACTCTGGGTTCTGTTATTCTCTGTAACACACTCTGGGTTCTGTTATTCTCTGTAACACACTCTGGGTTCTGTTATTCTCTATAACACACTCTGGGTTCTGTTATTCTCTGTAACACACTCTGGGTTCTGTTATTCACTATAAAACACTCTGGGTTCTGTTATTCTCTATAACACACTCTGGGTTCTGTTATTCTCGATAACACACTCTCGGTTCTGTTATTCACTATAAAACACTCTGGGTTCTGTTATTCTCTATAACACACCCTGGGTTCTGTTATTCTCTATAACACACTCTGGGTTCTGTTATTCACTCTGACACACTCTGGGTTCTGTTATTCTCGATAACACCCTCTGGGTTCTGTTATTCTCTATAACACACTCTGGGTTCTGTTATTCACTATAACACACTCTGTGTTCTGTTATTCTCTATAACAAACTCTGTGTTCTGTTATTCTCTATAACACACTCTGGGTTCTGTTATTCTCGATAACACACTCTGGGTTCTGTTATTCACTCTGACACACTCTGGGTTCTGTTATTCTCTATAACACACTCTGGGTTCTGTTATTCTCTATAACAAACTCTGGGTTCTGTTATTCTCTATAACAAACTCTGGGGTCTGTTATTCTCTATAACACACTCTGGGTTCTGTTATTCACTCTGACACACTCTGGGTTCTGTTATTCTCTATAACAAACTCTGTGTTCTGTTATTCTCTATAACACACTCTGGGTTCTGTTATTCTCTATAACACACTCTGGGTTCTGTTATTCTCGATAACACCCTCTGGGTTCTGTTATTCTCGATAACACACTCTGTGTTCTGTTATTCTCTATAACACACTCTGGGTTCTGTTATTCACTATAACACACCCAGGGTTCTGTTATTCTCTATAACACACTCTGTGTTCTGTTATTCTCTATAACAAACTCTGTGTTCTGTTATTCTCTATAACACACTCTGGGTTCTGTTATTCTCGATAACACACTCTGGGTTCTGTTATTCACTCTGACACACTCTGGGTTCTGTTATTCTCTATAACACACTCTGGGTTCTGTTATTCTCTTTAACACACTCTGGGTTCTGTTATTCACTCTGACACACTCTGGGTTCTGTTATTCTCTATAACACACTCTGGGTTCTGTTATTCTCGATAACACACTCTGGGTTCTGTTATTCACTCTGACACACTCTGGGTTCTGTTATTCTCTATAACACACTCTGGGTTCTGTTATTCACTCTGACACACTCTGGGTTCTGTTATTCTCGATAACACACTCTGTGTTCTGTTATTCTCTATAACACACTCTGGGTTCTGTTATTCACTATAACACACTCTGGGTTCTGTTATTCACTCTGACACACTCTGGGTTCTGTTATTCTCGATAACACACTCTGTGTTCTGTTATTCTCTATAACACACTCTGGGTTCTGTTATTCACTCTGACACACTCTGGGTTCTGTTATTCTCTATAACACACTCTGGGTTCTGTTATTCACTCTGACACACTCTGGGTTCTGTTATTCTCGATAACACACTCTGTGTTCTGTTATTCTCTATAACACACTCTGGGTTCTGTTATTCACTCTGACACACTCTGGGTTCTGTTATTCTCTATAACACACTCTGGGTTCTGTTATTCACTCTGACACACTCTGGGTTCTGTTATTCTCGATAACACACTCTGTGTTCTGTTATTCTCTATAACACACTCTGGGTTCTGTTATTCTCGATAACACACTCTGGGTTCTGTTATTCACTCTGACACACTCTGGGTTCTGTTATTCTCTATAACACACTCTGGGTTCTGTTATTCTCGATAACACACTCTGGGTTCTGTTATTCACTCTGACACACTCTGGGTTCTGTTATTCTCTATAACACACTCTGGGTTCTGTTATTCACTCTGACACACTCTGGGTTCTGTTATTCTCGATAACACACTCTGTGTTCTGTTATTCTCTATAACACACTCTGGGTTCTGTTATTCACTATAACACACCCAGGGTTCTGTTATTCTCTATAACACACTCTGTGTTCTGTTATTCTCTATAACAAACTCTGTGTTCTGTTATTCTCTATAACACACTCTGGGTTCTGTTATTCTCGATAACACACTCTGGGTTCTGTTATTCACTCTGACACACTCTGGGTTCTGTTATTCTCTATAACACACTCTGGGTTCTGTTATTCTCTTTAACACACTCTGGGTTCTGTTATTCTCTATAACAAACTCTGGGTTCTGTTATTCTCTATAACAAACTCTGGGGTCTGTTATTCTCTATAACACACTCTGGGTTCTGTTATTCACTCTGACACACTCTGGGTTCTGTTATTCTCTATAACACACTCTGGGTTCTGTTATTCTCTATAACACACTCTGTGTTCTGTTATTCTCTATAACAAACTCTGGGTTCTGTTATTCTCTATAACAAACTCTGGGTTCTGTTATTCCCTATTGCACACTCTGGGTTCTGTTATTCTCGATAACACACTCTGGGTTCTGTAATTCACTATAACACACTCTGGGCTCTGTTATTCTCTATAACACACTCTGGGTTCTGTTATTCTCCATAACACACTCTGGGTTCTGTTATTCCCTCTAACACACTCTGGGTTCTGTTATTCTCTATAACAAACTCTGGGTTCTGTAATTCACTATAACACACTCTGGGCTCTGTTATTCTCTATAACACACTCTGGGTTCTGTTATTCTCCATAACACACTCTGGGTTCTGTTATTCTCGATAACACACTCTGGGTTCTGTTATTCCCTCTAACACACTCTGGGTTCTGTTATTCTCTATAACAAACTCTGGGTTCTGTAATTCACTATAACACACTCTGGGTTCTGTTATTCTCTATAACACACTCTGGGTTCTGTTATTCTCGATAACACCCTCTGGGTTCTGTTATTCTCGATAACAAACTCTGTGTTCTGTTATTCTCGATAACAAACTCTGTGTTCTGTTATTCTCTATAACACACTCTGTGTTCTGTTATTCTCTATAACAAACTCTGGGTTCTGTAATTCACTATAACACACTCTGGGTTCTGTTATTCTCGATAACACCCTCTGGGTTCTGTTATTCTCGATAACAAACTCTGTGTTCTGTTATTCTCTATAACACACTCTGTGTTCTGTTATTCTCTATAACACACTCTGGGTTCTGTTATTCTCGATAACACCCTCTGGGTTCTGTTATTCTCGATAACAAACTCTGTGTTCTGTTATTCTCTATAACACACTCTGGGTTCTGTTATTCTCTATAACAAACTCTGTGTTCTGTTATTCTCTATAACACACTCTGGGTTCTGTTATTCTCGATAACACACTCTGGGTTCTGTTATTCACTATGACACACTCTGGGTTCTGTTATTCTCTATAACACACTCTGGGTTCTGTTATTCTCGATAACACACTCTGGGTTCTGTTATTCTCTATAACAAACTCTGTGTTCTGTTATTCTCTATGACACACTCTGGGTTCTGTTATTCTCTATAACACACTCTGGGTTCTGTTATTCTCTGCAACAAACTCTGGGTTCTGTTATTCTCTATAACACACTCTGGGTTCTGTAATTCTCCATAACACACTCTGGGTTCTGTTATTCTCTATAACACACTCTGTGTTCTGTTATTCTCTATAACACACTCTGGGTTCTGTTATTCTCGATAACACACTCTGGGTTCTGTTATTCCCTCTAACACACTCTGGGTTCTGTTATTCTCTATAACACACTCTGGGTTCTGTTATTCTCTCTAACACACTCTGTGTTCTGTTATTCTCTGTAACACACTCTGGGTTCTGTTATTCTCGAGAACACATTCTGTGTTCTGTTATTCCCTATAACACACTCTGGGTTCTGTTATTCTCTATAACACACTCTGGGTTCTGTCGGGACGGGACAGCCCCTTACCTGCCGCGCTGATCAAAGCTTGGAGCTGATCTCCAACTGGCTCCTCCATTCCCGCCAGCTGTGGGAAAAACAACAGGGTTAACAAATTTAGTCACACACCAATACAGCTGTTGGAGGGTCCGCACTGTCGGAGGGTCAGTACTGAGGGAGCTTTGCACCTTCGGAGGGTCAATACTGAGGTATCGCTGCACTGTCGGAGGGTCAGTACTGAGGGAGCGCCGCACTGTCGGAGGGTCAATACTGAGGTATCGCTGCACTGTCGGAGGGTCAGTACTGAGGGAGCGCCGCACTTTCGGAGGGTCAGTACTGAGGGAGTGCCGCACTTTCGGAGGGTCAATACTGAGGTATCGCTGCACTGTCGGAGGGTCAGTACTGAGGGAGCGCCGCACTTTCGGAGGGTCAGTACTGAGGGAGTGCCGCACTTTCGGAGGGTCAATACTGAGGTATCGCTGCACTGTCGGAGGATCAGTACTGAGGGAGCGCCGCACTTTCGGAGGGTCAGTCCTGAGGGAGTGCCGCACTGTCGGAGGGTCAATACTGAGGGATTGCCGCACAGTCGGAGGGTCAGTACTGAGGGAACGCAGCACTGTCACAGTGTCAGTACTGAGGGAGTGCCGCACTGTCGGAGGGTCAGTACTGAGGTATCGCCGCACTGTCGGAGGGTCAATACTGAGGGATTGCCGCACTGTCGGAGGGTCAATACTGAGGGATTGCCGCACAGTTGGAGGGTCAATACTGAGGGATCGCCACAGTGTCGGAGGGTCAGTACTGAGGGAAAGCCGCACTGTCGGAGGGTCAGTACTGAGGGAGTGCCGCACTGTCGGAGGGTCAGTGCTGAGGGAGCGGCGCACTGTCGGAGGGTCAGTACTGAAGGAGCGCCGCACTGTCGGAGGGTCAGTACTGAGGGAGTGCCGCACTGTCGGAGGGTCAGTGCTGAGGGAGCGCCGCACTGTCGGAGGGTCAGTACTGAGGGAGCGCCGCACTGTCGGAGGGTCAGTACTGAGGAAGCGTCGCACTGTCGGTGGGTCAGTACTGAGGGAGCGATGCACTGTCGGAGGGTCAGAACTGAGGGAGCGCCGCAGTGTCGGAGGGTCAGTACTGAGGGCGCGCCGCACTGTCGAAGGGTCAGTACTGAGGGAGCGCCGCACTGTCGGAGGGTCAATACTGAGGGAAAGCGGCACTGTCTGAGGGTCAGTACTGAGGGAAAGCCGCACTGTCGGAGAGTCAGTACTGAGGGAGCGCCGCACTGTCGGAGGGTCTGCACTGAGGGAGTGCCGCACTGTCGGAGGGTCAGTACTGAGGGAACGCCGCAATGTCGGAGGGTCAGTACTGAGGGAGTGCCGCACTGTCGGAGAGTCAGTACTGTGGGAGCACCGCACTGTCGAAGGGTCAGAACGGAGGGAGCGCCGCACTGTCGGAGGGTCAGTACTGAGGGAGCGCCGCACTGTCGGAGGGTCAGTACTGAGGGAGCGTCGCACTGTCGGAGGGTCAGTACTGAGGGAGCGCCGCACTGTCGGAGGGTCAGCACTGAGGGTGCGCCGGACGTTCGGAGGGACAGTACTGAGGGAGCACCGCGCAGTCGGGGGGTCAGTACTGAGGGACAGCCGTCCAGTCGGAGGGTCAGTACTGAGGGAGTGCCGCACTGTCGGAGGGTCAGTACTGAAGGAGCGCCGCACTGTCGGAGGGTCAGTACTGAGGGACAGCCGCACTGTCGGAGGGTCAGTACTGAGGGAACGCAGCACTGTCACAGTGTCAGTACTGAGGGAGTGCCGCACTGTCGGAGGGTCAGTACTGAGGTATCGCCGCACTGTCGGAGGGTCAATACTGAGGGATTGCCGCACTGTCGGAGGGTCAATACTGAGGGATTGCCGCACAGTTGGAGGGTCAATACTGAGGGATCGCCACAGTGTCGGAGGGTCAGTACTGAGGGAAAGCCGCACTGTCGGAGGGTCAATACTGAGGGAAAGCCGCACTGTCGGAGGGTCAGTACTGAGGGAGCGGCGCACTGTCGGAGGGTCAGTACTGAAGGAGCGCCGCACTGTCGGAGGGTCAGTACTGAGGGAGTGCCGCACTGTCGGAGGGTCAGTGCTGAGGGAGCGGCGCACTGTCGGAGGGTCAGTACTGAAGGAGCGCCGCACTGTCGGAGGGTCAGTACTGAGGGAGTGCCGCACTGTCGGAGGGTCAGTGCTGAGGGAGCGCCGCACTGTCGGAGGGTCAGTACTGAGGGAGCGCCGCACTGTCGGAGGGTCAGTACTGAGGAAGCGTCGCACTGTCGGTGGGTCAGTACTGAGGGAGCGATGCACTGTCGGAGGGTCAGAACTGAGGGAGCGCCGCAGTGTCGGAGGGTCAGTACTGAGGGCGCGCCGCACTGTCGAAGGGTCAGTACTGAGGGAGCGCCGCACTGTCGGAGGGTCAATACTGAGGGAAAGCGGCACTGTCTGAGGGTCAGTACTGAGGGAAAGCCGCACTGTCGGAGAGTCAGTACTGAGGGAGCGCCGCACTGTCGGAGGGTCTGCACTGAGGGAGTGCCGCACTGTCGGAGGGTCAGTACTGAGGGAACGCCGCAATGTCGGAGGGTCAGTACTGAGGGAGTGCCGCACTGTCGGAGAGTCAGTACTGTGGGAGCACCGCACTGTCGAAGGTTCAGAACGGAGGGAGCGCCGCACTGTCGGAGGGTCAGTACTGAGGGAGCGCCGCACTGTCGGAGGGTCAGCACTGAGGGAGTGCCGCACTGTCGGAGGGTCAGTACTGAGGGAGCGTCGCGCTGTCGGAGGGTCAGTACTGAGGGAGTGCCGCACTGTCGGAGGGTCAGCACTGAGGGTGCGCCGGACGTTCGGAGGGACAGTACTGAGGGAGCACCGCGCAGTCGGGGGGTCAGTACTGAGGGAGTGCCGCACTTTTGGAGGGTCAATACTGAGGGAGACCCGCCCTGTCGGAGGGTCAGCACTGACGGAGTGCCGCACTGTCTGAGGGTAAGCACTGAGGGAGTGCCGCACGTTCGGATGGTCAGTACTGAGGGACAGCCGCACTGTCGGAGGGTCAGTACTGAGGGAGCGCCGCACTGTCGGAGGGTCAGTACTGAGGGTGCGCCGCACTGTCGGAGGGTCAGTACTGAGGGACAGCCGCACTGTCGGAGGGTCAGTACTGAGGGAGCGCCGCACTGTCGGAGGGTCAGTACTGAAGGAGCGCCGCACTGTCGGAGGGTCAGTACTGAGGGACAGCCGCACTGTCGGAGGGTCAGTACTGAGGGAGCGCCGCACTGTCGGAGGGTCAGTACTGAGGGTGCGCCGCACTGTCGGAGGGTCAGTACTGAGGGAACGCCGCAATGTCGGAGGGTCAGTACTGAGGGAGCGTCGCATTGTCGGTGAGTCAGTACTGAGGGAGCGCCACACTGTCGGAGGGTCAGTACTGAGGGAGCGCCGCACTGTCGGAGGGTCAGTACTGAGGGAGCGCCGCACTGTCGGAGGGTCAGCACTGAGGGAGTGCCGCACTGTCTGAGGGTCAGAACTGAGGGAGCACCGCACTGTCGGAGGGTCAGTACTGAGGGAGCGTCGCACTGTCGGAGGGTCATTACTGAGGGAGCGCAGAACTTTCGGAGGGTCAGTACTGAGGGAGCGTCGCACTGTCGGAGGGTCAGTACTGAGGGAGCGTCGCGCTGTCGGAGGGTGAGTACTGAGGGAGTGCCGCCCTGTCGGAGGGTCAGCACTGAGGGAGTGCCGCACTGTCGGAGAGTCAGTACTGAGGGAGTGCCGCACTGTCGGAGGGTCAGTACTGAGGGAGTGCAGCACTGTCGGAGGGTCAGTACTGGGGTAGCCCCGCACTGTCGGAGAGTCAGTAATGAGGGAGCGTCGCACTGTCGGATAGTCAGTACTGAGGGAGCACCGCACTGTCGGAGGGTCAGTACTGGGGTAGCCCCGCACTGTCGGAGAGTCAGTGCTGAGGGAGCGCCGCACTGTCGGAAGGTCAGTACTGAGGGAGCGCCGCGCTGTCGGAAGGTCAGTACTGATGTAGCCCCGCTCTGTCGGACAGTCAGTACTGAGGGAGTGTCGCACTGTCTGAGGGTTAGTATTGGGGTAGCCCCGCATTGTCGGAGAGTCAGTACTGGGGTAGCCCCGCACTGTCGGAGAGTCAGTACTGAGGGAGCGTCGCACTGTCGGAGAGTCAGTACTGAGGGAGCGTCGCACTGTCGGAGGGTCAGTACTGGGGTAGCCCCGCACTGTCGGAGAGTCAGTACTGAGGGTGCGTCGCACTGTCGGAGAGTCAGGATTGGGGTAGCCCCGCACTGTCGGAGAGTCAGTACTGAGGGAGCGTCGCTCTGTCGGAGAGTCAGTACTGAGGGAGCGTCGCACTGTAGGAGGGTCAGTACTGAGGGAGCGTCGCACTGTAGGAGGGTCAGTACTGAGGGAGCGCAGCACTTTCGGAGGGTCAGTACTGAGGGAGCGTCGCACTGTCGGAGGGTCAGTACTGAGGGAGCGTCGCGCTGTCGGAGGGTCAGTACTGAGGGAGTGCCGCACTGTCGGAGGGTCAGTACTGAGGGAGTGCCGCACTGTCGGAGAGTCAGTACTGAGGGAGCGTCGCACTGTCGGAGACTCAGTACTGAGGGAGCGCCGCACTGTTGGAGGGTCAGTACTGAGGGAGCGTCGCACTGTCGGAGAGTCAGTACTGAGGGAGCGTCGCACCGTCGGAGGGTCAGTACTGAGGGAGCACCGCACTGTCGGAGGGTCAGTACTGAGGGAGTGCCGCATTGTCCGAGGGTCAGTACTGAGGGAGCGCCGCACTGTCGGAGGGTCAGTACTGAGGGAGCGTCGCGCTGTCGGAGGGTCAATACTGAGGGAGTGCCGCACTGTCGGAGAGTCAGGACAGAGGGAGCGTCGCGCTGTCAGAGGGTCAGTACTGAGGGAGTGGCGCACTGTCGGAGAGTCAGTACTGAGGGAGTGCCGCACTGTCGGAGAGTCAGTACTGAGGGAGCGTCGCACTGTCGGAGAGTCAGTACTGAGGGAGCGTCGCACTGTCGGAGAGTCAGTACTGAGGGAGCGCCGCACTGTCGGAGGGTCAGTACTGTGGGAGCGTCGCACTGTCGGAGGGTCAGTACTGAGGGAGCGCAGAACGTTCGGAGGGTCAGTACTGAGGGAGCGTCGCACTGTCGGAGGGTCAGTACTGAGGGAGCGTCGCGCTGTCGGAGGGTCAGTACTGAGGGAGTGCCGCCCTGTCGGAGGGTCAGCACTGAGGGAGTGCCGCACTGTCGGAGAGTCAGTACTGAGGGAGCGTCGCACTGTCGGAGAGTCAGTACTGAGGGAGCGCCGCAATGTTGGAGGGTCAGTACTGAGGGAGCGTCGCACTGTCGGAGAGTCAGTACTGAGGGAGCGTCGCACCGTCGGAGGGTCAGTACTGAGGGAGCACCGCACTGTCGGAGGGTCAGTACTGAAGGAGTGCCGCATTGTCGGAGGGTCAGTACTGAGGGAGTGCCGCAGTGTCGGAGGGTCAGTACTGAGGGAGCGTCGCGCTGTCGGTGGGTCAGTACTGAGGGAGCGCCGCCCTGTCGGAGGGTCAGTACTGAGGGAGCGCCGCCCTGTCGGAGGGTCAGTACTGAGGGAGCACCGCACAGTCGGAGGGTCAGTACTGGGGTAGCCCCGCACTGTCGGAGTGTCAGTACTGAGGGAGCGTCGCACTGTCGGGGAGTCAGTACTGAGGGAGCGTCGCACTGTCGGAGGGTCAGCACTGGAGTAGCCCCGCACTGTCGGAGAGTCAGCACTGAGGGAGCGTCGCACTGTCGGAGGGTCAGTACTGGGGTAGCCCCGCACTGTCGGAGAGTCAGTACTGAGGGAGCACCGCACTGTCGGAGGGTCAGTACTGAGGGAGCACCGCACTGTCGGAGGGTCAGTACTGAGGGAGTGCCGCATTCTCGGAGGGTCAGTACTGAGGGAGCACCGCACTGTCGGAGGGGCAGTACTGAGGGGGCGCCGCACTGTCGGAGGGGCAGTACTGAGGGAGCGCCGCCCTGTCGGAGGGTCAGCACTGAGGGAGTGCCGCAATGTCGGAGAGTCAGTACTGAGGGAGCGTCGCGCTGTCGGAGGGTCAGTACTGAGGGAGTGCCGCACTGTCGGAGAGTCAGTACTGAGGGAGTGACGCACTGTCGGGGAGTCAGTACTGAGGGAGCGTCGCACTGTCGGAGGGTCAGCACTGGAGTAGCCCCGCACTGTCGGAGAGTCAGCACTGAGGGAGCGTCGCACTGTCGGAGGGTCAGTACTGGGGTAGCCCCGCACTGTCGGAGAGTCAGTACTGAGGGAGCACCGCACTGTCGGAGGGTCAGTACTGAGGGAGCACCGCACTGTCGGAGGGTCAGTACTGAGGGAGTGCCGCATTGTCGGAGGGTCAGTACTGAGGGAGCACCGCACTGTCGGAGGGGCAGTACTGAGGGGGCGCCGCACTGTCGGAGGGGCAGTACTGAGGGAGCGCCGCCCTGTCGGAGGGTCAGCACTGAGGGAGTGCCGCAATGTCGGAGAGTCAGTACTGAGGGAGCGTCGCGCTGTCGGAGGGTCAGTACTGAGGGAGTGCCGCACTGTCGGAGAGTCAGTACTGAGGGAGTGACGCACTGTCGGAGGGTCAGTACTGAGGGAGTGCCGCACTGTCGGAGGGTCAGTACTGGGGTAGCCCCGCACTGTCGGAGAGTCAGTACTGAGGGAGCGTCGCGCTGTCGGAGGGTCAGTACTGAGGGAGTGCCGCACTGTCGGAGAGTCAGTACTGAGGGAGTGACGCACTGTCGGAGGGTCAGTACTGAGGGAGCGCCGCACTGTCGGAGCGTCAGTACTGAGGGAGCGCCGCACTGTCGGAAGGTCAGTACTGAGGGAGCGCCGCACTGTCGGAAGGTCAGTACTGAGGGAGTGTCGCACTGTCTGAGGGTCAGTATTGGGGTAGCCCCGCACTGTCGGAGAGTCAGTACTGAGGGTGCGTCGCACTGTCGGAGAGTCAGTACTGGGGTAGCCCCGCACTGTCGGAGAGTCAGTACTGAGGGAGCGTCGCACTGTCGGAGAGTCAGTACTGAGGGAGCGTCGCACTGTCGGAGGGTCAGTACTGGGGTAGCCCCGCACTGTCGGAGAGTCAGTACTGAGGGTGCGTCGCACTGTCGGAGGGTCAGTATTGGGGTAGCCCCGCACTGTCGGAGAGTCAGTACTGGGGTAGCCCCGCACTGTCGGAGAGTCAGTACTGAGGGTGCGTCGCACTGTCGGAGGGTCAGTACTGGGGTAGCCCCGCACTGTCGGAGAGTCAGTACTGAGGGAGCGTCGCTCTGTCGGAGAGTCAGTACTGAGGGAGCGCCGCACTGTCGGAGAGTCAGTACTGAGGGAGCGTCGCACTGTAGGAGGGTCAGTACTGAAGGAGCGCCGCACTGTCGGAGGGTCAGTACTGAGGTAGTGCCGCACTGTCGGAGGGTCAGTGCTGAGGGAGCGTCGCACTGTCGGAGGGTCAGTACTGAGGGAGCGTCGCGCTGTCGGAGGGTCAGTACTGAGGGAGTGCCGCACTGTCGGAGGGTCAGTACTGAGGGAGCGTCGCACTGTCGGAGAGTCAGTACTGAGGGAGCGCCGCACTGTCGGAGGGTCAGTACTGAGGAAGCGTCGCACTGTCGGTGGGTCAGTACTGAGGGAGCGATGCACTGTCGGAGGGTCAGAACTGAGGGAGCGCCGCAGTGTCGGAGGGTCAGTACTGAGGGCGCGCCGCACTGTCGGAGGGTCAGTACTGAGGGAGCGCCGCATTGTCCGAGGGTCAGTACTGAGGGAGCGCCGCACTGTCGGAGGGTCAGTACTGAGGGAGCGTCGCGCTGTCGGAGGGTCAGTACTGAGGGAGTGCCGCACTGTCGGAGAGTCAGTACTGAGGGAGCGTCGCGCTGTCGGAGGGTCAGTACTGAGGGAGTGCCGCACTGTCGGAGAGTCAGTACTGAGGGAGCGTCGCACTGTCGGAGAGTCAGTACTGAGGGAGCGTCGCACTGTCGGAGAGTCAGTACTGAGGGAGTGCCGCACTGTCGGAGGGTCAGTACTGAGGGAGCGTCGCACTGTCGGAGGGTCAGTACTGAGGGAGCGTAGAACTTTCGGAGGGTCAGTACTGAGGGAGCGTCGCACTGTCGGAGGGTCAGTACTGAGGGAGCGTCGCGCTGTCGGAGGGTCAGTACTGAGGGAGTGCCGCCCTGTCGGAGGGTCAGCACTGAGGGAGTGCCGCACTGTCGGAGAGTCAGTACTGAGGGAGCGTCGCACTGTCGGAGAGTCAGTACTGAGGGAGCGCCGCACTGTTGGAGGGTCAGTACTGAGTGTGCGTCGCACTGTCGGAGAGTCAGTACTGAGGGAGCGTCGCACCGTCGGAGGGTCAGTACTGAGGGAGCACCGCACTGTCGGAGAGTCAGTACTGAGGGAGAGCCGCACTGTCGGAGGGTCAGTACTGAGGGGGCGCCGCACTGTCGGAGGGGCAGTACTGAGGGGGCGCCGCACTGTCGGAGGGTCAGTACTGAGGGGGCGCCGCACTGTCGGAGGGGCAGTACTGAGGGAGCGTCGCGCTGTCGGAGGGTCAGTACTGAGGGAGTGCCGCTCTGTCGCAGAGTCAGTACTGAGGGAGCGTCGCGCTGTCGGAGGGTCAGTACTGAGGGAGTGCCGCTCTGTCGCAGAGTCAGTACTGAGGGAGCGCCGCACTGTCGGAGGGTCAATACTGAGGGAGTGCCGCACTGTTGGAGAGTCAGTACTGAGGGAGCGTCGCGCTGTCGGAGGGTCAGTAGTGAGGGAGCGCTGCACTGTCGGAGGCTCAGTACTGAGGGAGTGCCGCAGTGTCGGAGGGTCAGTACTGAGGAAGCGTCGCGCTGTCGGAGGGTCAGTACTGAGGGAGCGCCGCACTGTCGGAGGGTCAGTACTGAGGGAGCGCCGCACTGTTGGAGGGTCAGTACTGAGGGAGTGCTGCACTGTCGGAGGATCAGTACTGAGGGGGCGCCGCACTGTCGGAGGGGCAGTACTGAGGGAGTGCTGCACTGTCGGAGGGTCAGTACTGAGGCAGTGCCGCACTGTCGGAGAGTCAGTACTGAGGGAGCGTCGCGCTGTCGGAGGGTCAGTACTGAGGGAGTGCCGCACTGTCGGAGGGGCAGTACTGAGGGAGCGTCGCGCTGTCGGAGGGGCAGTACTGAGGGAGCGTCGCGCTGTCGGAGGGTCAGTACTGAGGGAGTGCCTCACTGTCAGAGGGTTAGTACTGAGGGGGCGCCGCATTGTTGGAGTGTCAGTACTGAGGGAGTGCCGCAGTGTCGGAGGGTCAGTACTGAGGGAGCGTCGCGCTGTCGGAGGGTCAGAACTGAGGGAGCGCCGCACTGTCGGAGGGTCAGTACTGAGGGAGTGCCGCAGTGTCGGAGGGTCAGTACTGAGGGAGCGTCGCGCTGTCGGAGGGTCAGTACTGAGGGAGCGCCGCACTGTCGGAGGGTCAGTACTGAGGGAGCGCCGCAGTGTCGGAGGGTCAGTACTGAGGGAGTGCCGCACTGTCGGAGAGTCAGTACTGAGGGAGCGCCGCACTGTCGGAAGATCAATACTGAGGGAGCGCCGCAGTGTCGGAGGGTCAGTACTGAGGGAGCGTCGCGCTGTCGGAGGGTCAGTACTGAGGGAGCGCCGCACTGTCGGAGGGTCAGTACTGAGGGAGCGCCGTGCTATCGGAGAGTCAATGTTGAGGGAGCACGGCACTGTTGGAGGGTCAGTACTGAGGGAGCGCCGCCCTGTCGGAGGGGCAGTACTGAGGGAGCGCCGCACTGTCGGAGGGTCAGTACTGTGGCAGTGTCGCACTGTCGGAGAGTCAGTACTGAGGGAGCGTCGCGCTGTCGGAGGGTCAGTACTGAGGGAGTGCTGCACTGTCGGAGAGTCAGTACTGAGGGAGCGCCGCACTGTCGGAGGGTCAATACTGAGGGAGTGCCGCACTGTTGGAGAGTCCGTACTGAGGGAGCGTCGCGCTGTCGGAGGGTCAGTACTGAGGGAGCGCTGCACTGTCGGAGGCTCAGTACTGAGGGAGTGCCGCAGTGTCGGAGGGTCAGTACTGAGGGAGCGTCGCGCTGTCGGTGGGTCAGTACTGAGGGAGCGCCGCACTGTCGGAGGGTCAGTACTGAGGGAGCGCCGTGCTGTCGGAGAGTCAATGCTCGGCAGCACGGCACTGTTGGAGGGTCAGTACTGAGGGAGCGCCGCCCTGTCGGAGGGTCAGTACTGAGGGAGCGCCGCACAGTCGGAGGGTCAGTACTGGGGTAGCCCCGCTCTGTCGGAGTGTCAGTACTGAAGGAGCGTCGCACTGTCGGGGAGTCAGTACTGAGGGAGTGTCGCACTGTCGGAGGGTCAGCACTGGAGTAGCCCCGCACTGTCGGAGAGTCAGCACTGAGGGAGCGTCGCACTGTCGGAGGGTCAGTACTGGGGTAGCCCCGCACTGTCGGAGAGTCAGTACTGAGGGAGCACCGCACTGTCGGAGGGTCAGTACTGGGGTAGCCCCGCACTGTCGGAGAGTCAGTGCTGAGGGAGCGCAGCACTGTCGGAGGGTCAGTACTGGGGTAGCCCCGCACTGTCGGAGAGTCAGTACTGAGGGAGCGCCGTGGTGTCGGAGACAATGCTGACGGAGCACCGCACTGTCGGAGAGTCAGTACTGAGGGAGCGTCGCATTGTCGGAGTGTCAGTACTGAGGGAGCGTCGCACTGTCGGAGGGTCAGTACTGGGCTAGCCCCGCACTGTCGGAGAGTCAGTACTGAGGGAGTACCGCACTGTCGGAGGGTCAGTACTGAGGGAGCACCGCACTGTCGGAGGGTCAGTACTGGTGTAGCCCCGCTCTGTCGGACAGTCAGTACTGAGGGAGCGCCGCACTGTCTGAGGGTCAGTATTGGGGTAGCCCCGCACTGTCGGAGAGTCAGTACTGAGGGAGTGCCGCATTGTCCGAGGGTCAGTACTGAGGGAGCGCCGCACTGTCGGAGGGTCAGTACTGAGGGAGCGTCGCGCTGTCGGAGGGTCAGTACTGAGGGAGTGCCGCACTGTTGGAGAGTCAGTACTGAGGGAGCGTCGCGCTGTCGGAGGGTCAGTACTGAGGGAGCGCTGCACTGTCGGAGGCTCAGTACTGAGGGAGTGCCGCAGTGTCGGAGGGTCAGTACTGAGGGAGCGTCGCGCTGTCGGAGGGTCAGTACTGAGGGAGCGCCGCACTGTCGGAGGGTCAGTACTGAGGGAGCGCCGTGCTGTCGGAGAGTCAATGCTGAGGGAGCAGGGCACTGTTGGAGGGTCAGTACTGAGGGAGCGCCGCCCTGTCGGAGGGGCAGTACTGAGGGAGCGCCGCACTGTCGGAGGGTCAGTACTGAGGCAGTGCCGCACTGTCGGAGAGTCAGTACTGAGGGAGCGTCGCGCTGTCGGAGGGTCAGTACTGAGGGAGCGTCGCACTGTCGGAGAGTCAGTACTGAGGGAGCGTCGCACCGTCGGAGGGTCAGTACTGAGGGAGCACCGCACTGTCGGAGGGTCAGTACTGAGGGAGTACCGCATTGTCGGAGGGTCAGTACTGAGGGAGCGCCGCACTGTCGGAGGGTCAGTACTGAGGGAGCGCCGCACTGTCGGAGGGGCAGTACTGAGGGAGCGTCGCGCTGTCGGAGGGTCAGTACTGAGGGAGTGCCGCTCTGTCGCAGAGTCAGTACTGAGGGAGCGTCGCGCTGTCGGAGGGTCAGTACTGAGGGAGTGACGCACTGTCGGAGAGTCAGTCCTGAGGGAGCGCCGCACTGTCGGAGGGTCAATACTGAGGGAGTGCCGCACTGTTGGAGAGTCAGTACTGAGGGAGCGTCGCGCTGTTGGAGGGTCAGTACTGAGGGAGTGCTGCACTGTCGGAGAGTCAGTACTGAGGGAGCGCCGCACTGTCGGAGGGTCAATACTGAGGGAGTGCCGCACTGTTGGAGAGTCATTACTGAGGGAGCGTCGCGCTGTCGGAGGGTCAGAACTGAGGGAGCGCCGCACTGTCGGAGGGGCAGTACTGAGGGAGCGCCGCACTGTCGGAGAGTCAGTACTGAGGGAGTGCCGCAGTGTCGGAGGGTCAGTACTGAGGGAGCGTCGCGCTGTCGGAGGGTCAGTACTGAGGGAGCGCTGCACTGTCGGATGGTCAGTACTGGGGGAGCGCCGTCCTGTCGGAGAGTCAATGTTGAGGGAGCACGGCACGGTTGGAGGGTCAGTACTGAGGGAGCGCCGCCCTGTCGGAGGGGCAGTACTGAGGGAGCGCCGCACTGTCGGAGGGTCAGTACTGTGGCAGTGCCGCACTGTCGGAGAGTCAGTGCTGAGGGAGCGTCGCGCTGTCGGAGGGTCAGTACTGAGGGAGTGCTGCACTGTCGGAGAGTCAGTACTGAGGGAGCGCCGCACTGTCGGAGGGTCAATACTGAGGGAGTGCCGCACTGTTGGAGAGTCCGTACTGAGGGAGCGTCGCGCTGTCGGAGGATCAGTACTGAGGGAGCGCCGCACTGTCGGAGGCTCAGTACTGAGGGAGTGCCGCAGTGTCGGAGGGTCAGTACTGAGGGAGCGTCGCGCTGTCGGTGGGTCAGTACTGAGGGAGCGCCGCACTGTCGGAGGGTCAGTACTGAGGGAGCGCCGTGCTGTCGGAGAGTCAGTACTGAGGGAGCGTCGCACTGTCGGGGAGTCAGTACTGAGGGAGTTTCGCACTGTCGGGGAGTCAGTACTGAGGGAGCGTCGCACTGTCGGAGTGTCAGTACTGAGGGAGCGTCGCACTGTCGGCGAGTCAGTACTGAGGGAGTGTCGCACTGTCGGAGGGTCAGCACTGGAGAAGCCCCGCACTGTCGGAGAGTCAGCACTGAGGGAGCGTCGCACTGTCGGAGGGTCAGTACTGGGGTAGCCCCGCACTGTCGGAGAGTCAGTACTGAGGGAGCGTCGCACTGTCGGAGGGTCAGTACTGGGGTAGCCCCGCACTGTCGGAGAGTCAGTACTGAGGGAGCACCGCACTGTCGGAGGGTCAGGACTGGGGTAGCCCCGCACTGTCGGAGAGTCAGTGCTGAGGGAGCGCAGCACTGTCGGAAGGTCAGTACTGAGGGAGCGCCGCACTGTCGGAGGGTCAGTATTGAGGGAGCGCCGCACTGTCGGAATGTCTGTACTGAGGGAGCGTCGCACTGTCGGAGAGTCAGTACTGAGGGAGCGCCGGGCTGTCGGAGAGTCAGTACTGAGGGAGCGCCGTGGTGTCGGAGACAATACTGATGGAGCACCGCACTGTCGGAGAGTCAGTACTGAGGGAGCGTCGCACTGTCGGAGAGTCAGTACTGAGGGAGCGTCGCACTGTCGGAGAGTCAGTACTGAGGGAGCGCCGCACTGTCGGAGAGTCAGTACAGAGGGAGCGTCGCACTGTCGGAGTGTCAGTACTGAGGGAGCATCGCACTGTCGGAGTGTCAGTACTGAGGGAGCGTCGCACTGTCGGAGGGTCAGTACTGGGCTAGCCCCGCACTGTCGGAGAGTCAGTACTGAGGGAGTACCGCACTGTCGGAGGGTCAGTACTGAGGGAGCACCGCACTGTCGGAGGGTCAGTACTGGTGTAGCCCCGCTCTGTCGGACAGTCAGTACTGAGGGAGTGTCGCACTGTCTGAGGGTCAGTATTGGGGTAGCCCCGCACTGTCGGAGAGTCAGTACTGAGGGAGTGCCGCATTGTCCGAGGGTCAGTACTGAGGGAGCGCCGCACTGTCGGAGAGTCAGTACTGAGGGAGCGCCGCACTGTCGGAGGGTCAATACTGAGGGAGTGCCGCACTGTTGGAGAGTCATTACTGAGGGAGCGTCGCGCTGTCGGAGGGTCAGAAATCAGGGAGCGCCGCACTGTCGGAGGGTCAGTACTGAGGGAGTGCCGCACTGTCGGAGAGTCAGTACTGAGGGAGCGCCGCACTGGCGGAAGATCAATACTGAGGGAGTGCCGCACTGTTGGAGAGTCAGTACTGAGGGAGCGTCGCGCTGTCGGAGGGGCAGTACTGAGGGAGCGCCGCACTGTCGGAGGGTCAGTACTGAGGGAGCGCCGTGCTGTCGGAGAGTCAGTACTGAGGGAGCGTCGCACTGTCGGGGAGTCAGTACTGAGGGAGTTTCGCACTGTCGGGGAGTCAGTACTGAGGGAGCGTCGCACTGTCGGAGTGTCAGTACTGAGGGAGCGTCGCACTGTCGGGGAGTCAGTACTGAGGGAGTGTCGCACTGTCGGAGGGTCAGCACTGGAGAAGCCCCGCACTGTCGGAGAGTCAGCACTGAGGGAGCGTCGCACTGTCGGAGGGTCAGTACTGGGGTAGCCCCGCACTGTCGGAGAGTCAGTACTGAGGGAGCGTCGCACTGTCGGAGGGTCAGTACTGGGGTAGCCCCGCACTGTCGGAGAGTCAGTACCTAGGGAGCACCGCACTGTCGGAGGGTCAGGACTGGGGTAGCCCCGCACTGTCGGAGAGTCAGTGCTGAGGGAGCGCAGCACTGTCGGAAGGTCAGTACTGAGGGAGCGCCGCACTGTCGGAGGGTCAGTATTGAGGGAGCGCTGCACTGTCGGAATGTCTGTACTGAGGGAGCGTCGCACTGTCGGAGAGTCAGTACTGAGGGAGCGCCGGGCTGTCGGAGAGTCAGTACTGAGGGAGCGCCGTGGTGTCGGAGACAATACTGATGGAGCACCGCACTGTCGGAGAGTCAGTACTGAGGGAGCGTCGCACTGTCGGAGAGTCAGTACTGAGGGAGCGTCGCACTGTCGGAGAGTCAGTACTGAGAGAGCGCCGCACTGTCGGAGAGTCAGTACAGAGGGAGCGTCGCACTGTCGGAGTGTCAGTACTGAGGGAGCGTCGCACTGTCGGAGTGTCAGTACTGAGGGAGCGTCGCACTGTCGGAGGGTCAGTACCGAGGGAGTACCGCACTGTCGGAGGGTCAGTACTGAGGGAGCACCGCACTGTCGGAGGGTCAGTACTGGTGTAGCCCCGCTCTGTCGGACAGTCAGTACTGAGGGAGTGTCGCACTGTCTGAGGGTCAGTATTGGGGTAGCCCCGCACTGTCGGAGAGTCAGTACTGAGGGAGTGCCGCATTGTCCGAGGGTCAGTACTGAGGGAGCGCCGCACTGTCGGAGGGTCAGTACTGAGGGAGCGTCGCGCTGTCGGAGGGTCAGTACTGAGGGAGTGCCGCACTGTTGGAGAGTCAGTACTGAGGGAGCGTCGCGCTGTCGGAGGGTCAGTACTGAGGGAGCGCTGCACTGTCGGAGGCTCAGTACTGAGGGAGTGCCGCAGTGTCGGAGGGTCAGTACTGAGGGAGCGTCGCGCTGTCGGAGGGTCAGTACTGAGGGAGCGCCGCACTGTCGGAGGGTCAGTACTGAGGGAGCGCCGTGCTGTCGGAGAGTCAATGCTGAGGGAGCAGGGCACTGTTGGAGGGTCAGTACTGAGGGAGCGCCGCCCTGTTGGAGGGGCAGTACTGAGGGAGCGCCGCACTGTCGGAGGGTCAGTACTGAGGCAGTGCCGCACTGTCGGAGAGTCAGTACTGAGGGAGCGTCGCGCTGTCGGAGGGTCAGTACTGAGGGAGTGCTGCACTGTCGGAGAGTCAGTACTGAGGGAGCGCCGCACTGTCGGAGCGTCAATACTGAGGGAGTGCCGCACTGTTGGAGAGTCATTACTGAGGGAGCGTCGCGCTGTCGGAGGGTCAGTACTGAGGGAGCGCCGCACTGTCGGAGGGTCAGTACTGAGGCAGTGCCGCACTGTCGGAGAGTCAGTACTGAGGGAGTGTCGCGCTGTCGGAGGGTCAGTACTGAGGGAGTGCTGCACTGTCGGAGAGTCAGTACTGAGGGAGCGCCGCACTGTCGGAGGGTCAATACTGAGGGAGTGCCGCACTGTTGGAGAGTCATTACTGAGGGAGCGTCGCGCTGTCGGAGGGTCAGAAATCAGGGAGCGCCGCACTGTCGGAGGGTCAGTACTGAGGGAGTGCCGCACTGTCGGAGAGTCAGTACTGAGGGAGCGCCGCACTGGCGGAAGATCAATACTGAGGGAGTGCCGCACTGTTGGAGAGTCAGTACTGAGGGAGCGTCGCGCTGTCGGAGGGTCAGTACTGAGGGAGCGCCGCACTGTCGGAGGGTCAGTACTGAGGGAGCGCCGTGCTGTCGGAGAGTCAATGTTGAGGGAGCACGGCACTGTTGGAGGGTCAGTACTGAGGGAGCGCCGCCCTGTCGGAGGGGCAGTACTGAGGGAGCGCTGCACTGTCGGAGGGTCAGTACTGTGGCAGTGCCGCACTGTCGGAGAGTCAGTACTGAGGGAGCGTCGCGCTGTCGGAGGGTCAGTACTGAGGGAGTGCTGCACTGTCGGAGAGTCAGTACTGAGGGAGCGCCGCACTGTCGGAGGGTCAATACTGAGGGAGTGCCGCACTGTTGGAGAGTCCGTACTGAGGGAGCGTCGCGCTGTCGGAGGGTCAGTACTGAGGGAGCGCCGCACTGTCGGAGGCTCAGTACTGAGGGAGTGCCGCAGTGTCGGAGGGTCAGTACTGAGGGAGCGTCGCGCATTCGGTGGGTCAGTACTGAGGGAGCGCCGCACTGTCGGAGGGTCAGTACTGAGGGAGCGGCGTGCTGTCGGAGAGTCAATGCTCGGGAGCACGGCACTGTTGGAGGGTCAGTACTGAGGGAGCGCCGCCCTGTCGGAGGGTCAGTACTGAGGGAGCGCCGCACAGTCGGAAGGTCAGTACTGGGGTAGCCCCGCTCTGTCGGAGTGTCAGTACTGAGGGAGCGTCGCACTGTCGGGGAGTCAGTACTGAGGGAGCGCCGGACTGTCGATGGGACAGTTCTGAGGGAGTGCTGCACTGTCGGAGGTCAGATCTGAGGGAGCGCCGCACTGTCGGAGGGTCAGTACTGAGGGAGCGCCGGACTGTCGGAGGGTCAGTACTGAGGGATCGCCGCACTGTCGGAGGGTCAGTACTGAGGGAGCGTCGCGCTGTCGGAGGGTCAGTACTGAGGGAGTGCCGCACTGTCGGAGAGTCAGTACTGAGGGAGCGTCGCACTGTCGGAGAGTCAGTACTGAGGGAGCGCCGCACTGTTGGAGGGTCAGTACTGAGGGAGCGTCGCACTGTCGGAGAGTCAGTACTGAGGGAGCGTCGCACTGTCGGAGGGTCAGTACTGAGGGAGCACCGCACTGTCGGAGGGTCAGTACTGAGGGAGTGCCGCACTGTCGGAGGGTCAGTACTGAGGGAGCGTCGCACTGTAGGAGGGTCAGTACTGAGGGAGCGCCTCACTGTCGGAGGGTCAGTACTGAGGGAGCGCCGCACTGTCGGAGGGTCAGTACTGAGGGAGCGTCGCGCTGTCGGAGGGTCAGTACTGAGGGAGTGCCGCACTGTCGGAGAGTCAGCACTGAGGGAGCGCCGCGCTGTCGGAGGGTCAGTACTGAGGGAGCGCCGCACTGTCAGAGGCTCAGTACTGAGGGAGTGCCGCAGTGTCGGAGGGTCAGTACTGAGGGAGCGTCGCGCTGTCGGAGGGTCAGTACTGAGGGAGCGCCGCACTGTCGGAGGGTCAGTACTGAGGGAGTGCCGTGCTGTCGGAGAGTCAATGCTGAGGGAGCAGGGCACTGTTGGAGGGTCAGTACTGAGGCAGCGCCGCCCTGTCGGAGGGGCAGTACTGAGGGAGCGCCGCACTGTCGGAGGGTCAGTACTGAGGCAGTGCCGCACTGTCGGAGAGTCAGTACTGAGGGAGCGTCGCGCTGTCGGAGGGTCAGTACTGAGGGAGCGTCGCACTGTCGGAGAGTCAGTACTGAGGGAGCGCCGCACTGTCGGAGGGTCAATACTGAGGGAGTGCTGCACTGTTGGAGAGTCATTACCGAGGGAGCGTCGCGCTGTCGGAGGGTCAGTACTGAGGGAGCGCCGCACTGTCGGAGGCTCAGTACTGAGGGAGTGCCGCAGTGTCGGAGGGTCAGTACTGAGGGAGTGCCGCACTGTCGGAGAGTCAGTACTGAGGGAGCGCCGCACTGTCGGAGGGTCAGTACTGAGGGAGCGCCGCACTGTCGGAAGATCAATACTGAGGGAGTGCCGCATTGTTGGAGAGTCAGTACTGAGGGAGCGTCGCGCTGTCGGAGGTTCAGTACTGAGGGAGCGCCGCACTGTCGGAGGCTCAGTACTGAGGGAGTGCCGCAGTGTCGGAGGGTCAGTACTGAGGGAGCGTCGCGCTGTCGGAGGGTCAGTACTGAGGGAGCGCCGCACTGTCGGAGGGTCAGTACTGAGGGAGCGCCGTGCTGTCGGAGAGTCAATGTTGAGGGAGCACGGCACTGTTGGAGGGTCAGTACTGAGGGAGCGCCGCCCTGTCGGAGGGGCAGTACTGAGGGAGCGCCGCACTGTCGGAGGGTCAGTACTGAGGGAGTGCCGCACTGTCGGAGAGTCAGTACTGAGGGAGCGCCGCACTGTCGGAGAGTCAGTACTGAGGGAGCGCCGTGCTGTCGGAGAGTCAATGCTGAGGGAGCACGGCACTGTTGGAGGGTCAGTACTGAGGGAGCGCCGCCCTGTCGGAGGGTCAGTAGTGAGGGAGTGCCGCAGTGTCGGAGGGTAAGTACTGAGGGAGCGCCGCGCTGTCGGAGGGTCAGTACTGAGGGAGCGTCGCACTGTCGGAGAGTCAGTACTGAGGGAGCGCCGCACTGTCGGAGGGTCAATACTGAGGGAGTGCTGCACTGTTGGAGAGTCATTACTGAGGGAGCGTCGCGCTGTCGGAGGGTCAGTACTGAGGGAGCGCCGCACTGTCGGAGGCTCAGTACTGAGGGAGTGCCGCAGTGTCGGAGGGTCAGTACTGAGGGAGTGCCGCACTGTCGGAGAGTCAGTACTGAGGGAGCGCCGCACTGTCGGAGGGTCAGTACTGAGGGAGCGCCGCACTGTCGGAAGATCAATACTGAGGGAGTGCCGCATTGTTGGAGAGTCAGTACTGAGGGAGCGCCGCGCTGTCGGAGGTTCAGTACTGAGGGAGCGCCGCACTGTCGGAGGCTCAGTACTGAGGGAGTGCCGCAGTGTCGGAGGGTCAGTACTGAGGGAGCGTCGCGCTGTCGGAGGGTCAGTACTGAGGGAGCGCCGCACTGTCGGAGGGTCAGTACTGAGGGAGCGCCGCACTGTCGGAGGGGCAGTACTGAGGGAGCGCCGCACTGTCGGAGGGTCAGTACTGAGGCAGTGCCGCACTGTCGGAGAGTCAGTACTGATGGAGCGTCGCGCTGTCGGAGGGTCAGTACTGAGGCAGTGCCGCACTGTCGGAGAGTCAGTACTGAGGGAGCGCCGCACTGTCGGAGGGTCAGTACTGAGGGAGCACGGCACTGTTGGAGGGTCAGTACTGAGGGAGCGCCGCCCTGTCGGAGGGTCAGTACTGAGGGAGCGCCGCGCTGTCGGAGGGTCAGTACTGAGGGAGCACGGCACTGTTGGAGGGTCAGTACTGAGGGAGCGCCGCCCTGTCGGAGGGTCAGTACTGAGGGAGCGCCGCGCTGTCGGAGGGTCAGTACTGAGGGAGCGTCGCGCTGTCGGAGGGTCAGTACTGAGGGAGCGTCGCGCTGTCGGAGGGTCAGTACTGAGGGAGTGCCGCAGTGTCGGAGTGTAAGTACTGAGGGAGCGCCGCGCTGTCGGAGGGTCAGTACTGAGGGAGCGTCGCGTTGTCGGAGGGTCAGTACTGAGGGAGTGCCGCAGTGTCGGAGGGTAAGTACTGAGGGAGCGCCGCACTGTCGGAGGGTCAGTACTGAGGGAGCGTCGCGCTGTCGGAGGGTCAGTACTGAGGGAGCGCCGCACTGTCGGAGGGTCAGTACTGAGGGAGCGCCGTGCTGTCGGAGAGTCAATGCTGAGAGAGCACGGCACTGTTGGAGGGTCAGTACTGAGGGAGCGCCGCCCTGTCGGAGGGTCAGTACTGAGGGAGCGCCGCCCTGTCGGAGGGTCAGTACTGAGGGAGCACCGCACAGTCGGAGGGTCAGTACTGGGGTAGCCCCGCTCTGTCGGAGTGTCAGTACTGAGGGAGCGTCGCACTGTCGGGGAGTCAGTACTGAGGGAGCGTCGCACTGTCGGAGGGTCAGTACTGGGGTAGCCCCGCACTATCGGAGAGTCAGTACTGAGGGAGCGTCGCACTGTCGGAGGGTCAGTACTGGGGTAGCCCCGCACTGTCGGAGAGTCAGTACTGAGGGAGCGTCGCACTGTCGGAGGGTCAGTACTGGGGTAGCCCCGCACTGTCGGAGAGTCAGTACTGAGGGAGCGTCGCACTGTCGGAGAGTCAGTACTGGGGTTGCCCCGCACTGTCGGAGAGTCAGTACTGAGGGAGCACCGCACTGTCAGAGGGTCAGTACTGGGGTAGCCCCGCACTGTCGGAGAGTCAGTGCTGAGGGAGCGCAGCACTGTCGGAAGGTCAGTACTGAGGGAGCGCCGCACTGTCGGAGGGTCAGTATTGAGGGAGCGCCGCACTGTCGGAATGTCTGTACTGAGGGAGCGCCGTGGTGTCGGAGACAATGCTGAGGGAGCACCGCACTGTCGGAGGGTCAGTACTGAGGGTGCGCCGCACTGTCGGAGAGTCAGTACTGAGGGAGCGTCGCACTGTCGGAGAGTCAGTACTGAGGGAGCGCCGCACTGTCGGAGAGTCAGTACTGAGGGAGCGTCGCATTGTCGGAGTGTCAGTACTGAGGGAGCGTCGCACTGTCGGAGGGTCAGTACTGGGCTAGCCCCGCACTGTCGGAGAGTCAGTACCGAGGGAGCATCACACTGTCGGAGGGTCAGTACTGGGGTAGTCCCCCAGAGTCGGAGAGTCAGTACTGAAGGCGTACCGCACTGTCGGAGGGTCAGTATTGAGGGAGCACCGCACTGTCGGAGGGTCAGTACTGAGGGAGCGCCGCACTGTCGGAGGGTCAGTACTGAGGGAGCGTCGCGCTGTCGGAGGGTCAGTACTGAGGGAGTGCCGCACTGTCGGAGAGTCAGTACTGAGGGAGTGTCGCACTGTCTGAGGGTCAGTATTGGGGTAGCCCCGCACTGTCGGAGAGTCAGTACTGGGGTAGCCCCGCACTGTCGGAGAGTCAGTACTGAGGGAGCGTCGCACTGTCGGAGAGTCAGTACTGAGGGAGTGCCGCACTGTCGGAGAGTCAGTACAGAGGGAGCATCGCACTGTCGGAGGGTCAGTACTGAGGGAGCGCCGCACTGTCGGAGGGTCAGTACTGAGGGAGCGCCGCACTGTCGGAGGGTCAGTACTGAGGGAGCGTCGCGCTGTCGGAGGGTCAGTACTGAGGGAGTGCCGCACTGTCGGAGAGTCAGTACTGAGGGAGTGCCGCACTGTCGGAGGGTCAGTACTGAGGGAGCGCCGCACTGTCGGAGGGTCAGTACTGAGGGAGCGCCGCACTGTCGGAGAGTCAGTACTGAGGGAGCGCCGCGCTGTCGGAGGGTCAGTACTGAGGGCGTGTCGCACTGTTGGAGACTCAGTACTGAGGGAGCGTCGCGCTGTTGGAGGATCAGTACTGAGGGAACGCCGCACTGTCGGAGGGTCAGTACTGAGGGAGCTCCGCACTGTCGGAGAGTCAGCACTGAGGGAGCGCCGCGGTGTCGGAGAGTCAATGCTGTGGGAGCACCGCACAGTCGGAGGGTCAGTACTGGGGTTGCCCCGCACTGTCGGAGAGTCAGTACTGAGGGAGCGTCGCACTGTCGGAGGGTCAGTACTGGGGTAAACCCGCACTGTCGGAGAGTCAGTACTGAGGGAGCACCGCACTGTCTGAGGGTCAGTACTGAGGGAGCACCGCACTGTCGGAGTGTCAGTACTGGGGTAGCCCCGCACTGTCGGAGAGTCAGTACTGAGGGAGCACCGCACTGTCGGAGGGTGAGTACTGAGGGAGCATCGCGCTGTCGGAGGGTCAGTACTGAGGGATTGCCGCACTGTCGGAGGGTCAGTACTGAGGGAGCGCCGCACTGTCGGAGAGTCAGTACTGAGGGAGCGTCGCACTGTCGGAGAGTCAGTACTGAGGGAGCGTCGCACTGTCGGAGGGTCAGGACTGAGGGAGCACCGCACTGTCGGAGGGTCAGTACTGAGGGAGTGCCGCACAGTCGGAGGGTCAGTACTGAGGGAGCGTCGCACTGTAGGAGGGTCAGTACTGAGGGAGCGCCGCACTGTCGGAGGGTCAGTACTGAGGGGGCGCCGCACTGTCGGAGGGTCAGTACTGAGGGAGCGTCGCGCTGTCGGAGGGTCAGTACTGAGGGAGTGCCGCACTGTCGGTGGGTCAGTACTGGGGTAGCCCCGCACTGTCGGATAGTCAGTACAGAGGGAGCGCCGCACTGTCGGAGGGTTAGTACTGAGGGAGCGTCGCACTGTAGGAGGGTCATTACTGAGGGAGCGCCGCACTGTCGGAGGGTCAGTTCTGAGGGAGCGTCGCGCTGTCTGAGGGTCAGTACTGAGGGAGTGCCGCACTGTCGGAGAGTCAGTACTGAGTGAGCGTCGCACTGTCGGATAGTCAGTACTGAGGGAGCACCGCACTGTCAGAGGGTCAGTACTGGGGTAGCCCCGCACTGTCGGAGAGTCAGTGCTGAGGGAGCGCAGCACTGTCGGAAGGTCAGTACTGAGGGAGCGCCGCACTGTCGGAGAGTCAGTACTGAGGGAGCGCCGGGCTGTCAGAGAGTCAGTACTGAGGGAGCGCCGTGGTGTCGGAGACAATGCTGAGGGAGCACCGCACTGTCGGAGGGTCAGTACTGAGGGTGCGCCGCACTGTCGGAGAGTCAGTACTGAGGGAGCGTCGCACTGTCGGAGAGTCAGTACTGAGGGAGTGCCGCACTGTCGGAGGGTCAGTACTGAGGGAGCGTCGCACTGTCGGAGGGTCAGTACTGAGCTAGCCCCGCACTGTCGGAGAGTCAGTACCGAGGGAGCGTCGCACTGTCGGAGGGTCAGTACTGGGGTAGCCCCGCACTGTCGGAGAGTCAGTACCGAGGGAGCGTCGCACTGTCGGAGGGTCAGTACTGAGGGAGCACCGCACTGTCGGAGGGTCAGTACTGGTGTAGCCCCGTTCTGTCGGACAGTCAGTACTGAGGGAGTGTCGCACTGTCTGAGGGTCAGTATTGGGGTAGCCCCGCACTGTCGGAGAGTCAGTACTGGGGTAGCCCCGCACTGTCGGAGAGTCAGTACTGAGGGAGCGTCGCACTGTCGGAGAGTCAGTACTGAGGGAGTGCCGCACTGTCGGAGGGTCAGTACAGAGGGAGCATCGCACTGTCGGAGAGTCAGTACTGAGGGGGCGCCGCACTGTCGGAGGGTCAGTACTGAGGGAGCGTCGCGCTGTCGGAGGGTCAGGACTGAGGGAGTGCCGCACTGTCGGAGGGTCAGTACTGAGGGAGCACCGCACTGTCGGAGGGTCAGTACTGGGGTATCCCCGCACTGTCGGATAGTCAGTACAGAGGGAGCGCCGCACTGTCGGAGGGTTAGTACTGAGGGAGCGTCGCACTGTCGGAGGGTCAGTACTGAGGGAGCACCGCACTGTCGGAGGGTCAGTACTGAGGGAGCGTCGCACTGTAGGGGGGTCAGTACTGAGGGAGCGCCGCACTGTCGGAGGGTCAGTTCTGAGGGAGCGTCGCGCTGTCGGAGGGTCAGTATTGAGGGAGCACCGCACTGTCGGAGAGTCAGTACTGAGGGAGCGTCGCACTGTCGGAGAGTCAGTACTGAGGGAGCGCCGCACTGTTGGAGGGTCAGTACTGAGGGAGCGTTGCACTGTCGGAGGGTCAGTACTGAGGGAGCACCGCACTGTTGGAGGGTCAGTACTGAGGGAGCGTCGCACTGTCGGAGAGTCAGTACTGAGGGAGCGCCGCACTGTTGGAGGGTCAGTACTGAGGGAGCGTCGCACTGTCGGAGAGTCAGTACTGAGGGAGCGTCGCACTGTCGGAGAGTCGGTACTGAGGGAGCGTCGCACTGTCGGAGGGTCAGTACTGAGGGAGCACCGCACTGTCGGAGGGTCAGTACTGAGGGAGCGTCGCACTGTCGGAGGGTCAGTACTGGGGTTGCCCCGCACTGTCGGAGAGTCAGTACTGAGGGAGCGTCGCACTGTCGGAGGGTCAGTACTGGGGTAGGCCCGCAATGTCGGAGAGTCAGTACTGAGGGAGCACCGCACTGTCTGAGGGTCAGTACTGAGGGAGCACCGCACTGTCGGAGTGTCAGTACTGGGGTAGCCCCGCACTGTCGGAGAGTCAGTACTGAGGGAGCACCGCACTGTCGGAGGGTGAGTACTGAGGGAGCATCGCGCTGTCGGAGGGTCAGTACTGAGGGAGTGCCGCACTGTCGGAGGGTCAGTACTGAGGGAGCGCCGCACTGTCGGAGAGTCAGTACTGAGGGAGCGTCGCACTGTCGGAGAGTCAGTACTGAGGGAGCGTCGCACTGTCGGAGGGTCAGGACTGAGGGAGCACCGCACTGTCGGAGGGTCAGTACTGAGGGAGTGCCGCACAGTCGGAGGGTCAGTACTGAGGGAGCGTCGCACTGTAGGAGGGTCAGTACTGAGGGAGCGCCGCACTGTCGGAGGGTCAGTACTGAGGGGGCGCCGCACTGTCGGAGGGTCAGTACTGAGGGAGCGTCGCGCTGTCGGAGGGTCAGTACTGAGGGAGTGCCGCACTGTCGGAGGGTCAGTACTGAGGGAGCACCGCACTGTCGGAGGGTCAGTACTGAGGGAGCGTCGCACTGTAGGGGGGTCAGTACTGAGGGAGCGCCGCACTGTCGGAGGGTTAGTACTGAGGGAGCGTCGCACTGTCGGAGGGTCAGTACTGAGGGAGCACCGCACTGTCGGAGGGTCAGTACTGAGGGAGCGTCGCACTGTAGGGGGGTCAGTACTGAGGAAGCGCCGCACTGTCGGAGGGTCAGTTCTGAGGGAGCGTCGCGCTGTCGGAGGGTCAGTATTGAGGGAGCACCGCACTGTCGGAGAGTCAGTACTGAGAGAGCGCCGCACTGTTGGAGGGTCAGTACTGAGGGAGCGTTGCACTGTCGGAGGGTCAGTACTGAGGGAGCACCGCACTGTTGGAGGGTCAGTACTGAGGGAGCGTCGCACTGTCGGAGAGTCAGTACTGAGGGAGCGCCGCACTGTTGGAGGGTCAGTACTGAGGGAGCGTCGCACTGTCGGAGAGTCAGTACTGAGGGAGCGTCGCACTGTCGGAGAGTCGGTACTGAGGGAGCGTCGCACTGTCGGAGGGTCAGTACTGAGGGAGCACCGCACTGTCGGAGGGTCAGTACTGAGGGAGCGCAGCACTGTCGGAGGGTCAGTACTGAGGGAGTGCCGCACTGTCGGAGGGTCAGTACTGAGGGAGCGTCGCACTGTAGGAGGGTCAGTACTGAGGGAGCGCCTCACTGTCGGAGGGTCAGTACTGAGGGAGCGCCGCACTGTCGGATCGTCAGTACTGAGGGAGCGTCGCGCTGTCGGTGGGTCAGTACTGAGGAAGCGTCGCACTGTCGGAGGGTCAGTACTGAGGGCTTGCCACACTGTCGGAGAGTCAGTACTGAGGGAGCGCCACACTGTCGGAGGATCAGTACTGAGGGAGTGCCGCACTGTTGGAGAGTCAGTACTGAGGGAGCATCGCACTGTCGGAGGGTGAGTACTGAGGGAGCATCGCGCTGTCGGAGGGTCAGTACTGAGGGAGTGCCGCACTGTCGGAGGGTCAGTGCTGAGGGAGCGCCGCACTGTCGGAGAGTCAGTACTGAGGGAGCGTCGCACTGTCGGAGAGTCAGTACTGAGGGAGCGTCGCACTGTCGGAGGGTCAGGACTGAGGGAGCACCGCACTGTCGGAGGGTCAGTACTGAGGGAGTGCTGCACAGTCGGAGGGTCAGTACTGAGGGAGCGTCGCACTGTAGGAGGGTCAGTACTGAGGGAGCGCCGCACTGTCGGAGGGTCAGTACTGAGGGGGCGCCGCACTGTCGGAGGGTGAGTACTGAGGGAGCGTCGCGCTGTCGGAGGGTCAGTACTGAGGGAGTGCCGCACTGTCGGAGGGTCAGTACTGAGGGAGCGCCGCACTGTCGGAGAGTCAGTACTGAGGGAGTGTCGCACTGTCGGAGAGTCAGTACTGAGGGAGCGTCGCACTGTCGGAGGGTCAGGACTGAGGGAGCACCGCACTGTCGGAGGGTCAGTACTGAGGGAGTACCGCACAGTCGGAGGGTCAGTACTGAGGGAGCGTCGCACTGTAGGAGGGTCAGTACTGAGGGAGCGCCGCACTGTCGGAGGGTCAGTGCTGAGGGAGCGCCGCACTGTCGGAGAGTCAGTACTGAGGGAGCGTCGCACTGTCGGAGAGTCAGTACTGAGGGAGCGTCGCACTGTCGGAGGGTCAGGACTGAGGGAGTGCCGCACTGTCGGAGGGTCAGTACTGAGGGAGCACCGCACTGTCGGAGGGTCAGTACTGAGGGAGCGTCGCACTGTAGGGGGGTCAGTACTGAGGGAGCGCCGCACTGTCGGAGGGTTAGTACTGAGGGAGCGTCGCACTGTCGGAGGGTCAGTACTGAGGGAGCACCGCACTGTCGGAGGGTCAGTACTGAGGGAGCGTCGCACTGTAGGGGGGTCAGTACTGAGGGAGCGCCGCACTGTCGGAGGGTCAGTTCTGAGGGAGCGTCGCGCTGTCGGAGGGTCAGTACTGAGGGAGTGCCGCACTGTCGGAGGGTCAGTACTGAGGGAGCGCCGCACTGTCGGAGAGTCAGTACTGAGGGAGCGTCGCACTGTCGGAGGGTCAGTACTGAGGGAGCGCCGCACTGTCGGAGAGTCAGTACTGAGGGAGTGCCGCACTGTCGGAGGGTCAGTACTGAGGGAGCGCCGCACTGTCGGAGAGTCAGTACTGAGGGAGCGTCGCACTGTCGGAGAGTCAGTACTGAGGGAGCGTCGCACTGTCGGAGGGTCAGGACTGAGGGAGCACCGCACTGTCGGAGGGTCAGTACTGAGGGAGTGCCGCACAGTCGGAGGGTCAGTACTGAGGGAGCGTCGCACTGTAGGAGGGTCAGTACTGAGGGAGCGCCGCACTGTCGGAGGGTCAGTACTGAGGGGGCGCCGCACTGTCGGAGGGTCAGTACTGAGGGAGCACCGCACTGTCGGAGGGTCAGTACTGAGGGAGCGTCGCACTGTAGGGGGGTCAGTACTGAGGGAGCGCCGCACTGTCGGAGGGTTAGTACTGAGGGAGCGTCGCACTGTCGGAGGGTCAGTACTGAGGGAGCACCGCACTGTCGGAGGGTCAGTACTGAGGGAGCGTCGCACTGTAGGGGGGTCAGTACTGAGGGAGCGCCGCACTGTCGGAGGGTCAGTTCTGAGGGAGCGTCGCGCTGTCGGAGGGTCAGTATTGAGGGAGCACCGCACTGTCGGAGAGTCAGTACTGAGGGAGCGCCGCACTGTTGGAGGGTCAGTACTGAGGGAGCGTTGCACTGTCGGAGGGTCAGTACTGAGGGAGCACCGCACTGTTGGAGGGTCAGTACTGAGGGAGCGTCGCACTGTCGGAGAGTCAGTACTGAGGGAGCGCCGCACTGTTGGAGGGTCAGTACTGAGGGAGCGTCGCACTGTCGGAGAGTCAGTACTGAGGGAGCGTCGCACTGTCGGAGAGTCGGTACTGAGGGAGCGTCGCACTGTCGGAGGGTCAGTACTGAGGGAGCACCGCACTGTCGGAGGGTCAGTACTGAGGGAGCGCAGCACTGTCGGAGGGTCAGTACTGAGGGAGTGCCGCACTGTCGGAGGGTCAGTACTGAGGGAGCGTCGCACTGTAGGAGGGTCAGTACTGAGGGAGCGCCTCACTGTCGGAGGGTCAGTACTGAGGGAGCGCCGCACTGTCGGATCGTCAGTACTGAGGGAGCGTCGCGCTGTCGGTGGGTCAGTACTGAGGAAGCGTCGCACTGTCGGAGGGTCAGTACTGAGGGCTTGCCACACTGTCGGAGAGTCAGTACTGAGGGAGCGCCACACTGTCGGAGGATCAGTACTGAGGGAGTGCCGCACTGTTGGAGAGTCAGTACTGAGGGAGCACCGCACTGTCGGAGGGTGAGTACTGAGGGAGCATCGCGCTGTCGGAGGGTCAGTACTGAGGGAGTGCCGCACTGTCGGAGGGTCAGTGCTGAGGGAGCGCCGCACTGTCGGAGAGTCAGTACTGAGGGAGCGTCGCACTGTCGGAGAGTCAGTACTGAGGGAGCGTCGCACTGTCGGAGGGTCAGGACTGAGGGAGCACCGCACTGTCGGAGGGTCAGTACTGAGGGAGTGCTGCACAGTCGGAGGGTCAGTACTGAGGGAGCGTCGCACTGTAGGAGGGTCAGTACTGAGGGAGCGCTGCACTGTCGGAGGGTCAGTACTGAGGGAGCGCCGCACTGTCGGAGGGTCAGTACTGAGGGGGCGCCGCACTGTCGGAGGGTGAGTACTGAGGGAGCGTCGCGCTGTCGGAGGGTCAGTACTGAGGGAGTGCCGCACTGTCGGAGGGTCAGTACTGAGGGAGCGCCGCACTGTCGGAGAGTCAGTACTGAGGGAGTGTCGCACTGTCGGAGAGTCAGTACTGAGGGAGCGTCGCACTGTCGGAGGGTCAGGACTGAGGGAGCACCGCACTGTCGGAGGGTCAGTACTGAGGGAGTACCGCACAGTCGGAGGGTCAGTACTGAGGGAGCGTCGCACTGTAGGAGGGTCAGTACTGAGGGAGCGCCGCACTGTCGGAGGGTCAGTGCTGAGGGAGCGCCGCACTGTCGGAGAGTCAGTACTGAGGGAGCGTCGCACTGTAGGAGAGTCAGTACTGAGGGAGCGTCGCACTGTCGGAGGGTCAGGACTGAGGGAGTGCCGCACTGTCGGAGGGTCAGTACTGAGGGAGCACCGCACTGTCGGAGGGTCAGTACTGAGGGAGCGTCGCACTGTAGGGGGGTCAGTACTGAGGGAGCGCCGCACTGTCGGAGGGTTAGTACTGAGGGAGCGTCGCACTGTCGGAGGGTCAGTACTGAGGGAGCACCGCACTGTCGGAGGGTCTGTACTGAGGGAGCGTCGCACTGTAGGGGGGTCAGTACTGAGGGAGCGCCGCACTGTCGGAGGGTCAGTTCTGAGGGAGCGTCGCGCTGTCGGAGGGTCAGTATTGAGGGAGCACCGCACTGTCGGAGAGTCAGTACTGAGGGAGCGTCGCACTGTCGGAGAGTCAGAACTGAGGGAGCGCCGCACTGTTGGAGGGTCAGTACTGAGGGAGCGTTGCACTGTCGGAGGGTCAGTACTGAGGGAGCACCGCACTGTTGGAGGGTCAGTACTGAGGGAGCGTCGCACTGTCGGAGAGTCAGTACTGAGGGAGCGCCGCACTGTTGGAGGATCAGTACTGAGGGAGCGTCGCACTGTCGGAGAGTCAGTACTGAGGGAGCGTCGCACTGTCGGAGAGTCGGTACTGAGGGAGCGTCGCACTGTCGGAGGGTCAGTACTGAGGGAGCGTCGCGCTGTCGGAGGGTCAGTACTGAGGGAGTGCCGCACTGTCGGAGGGTCAGTACTGAGGGAGCACCGCACTGTCGGAGGGTCAGTACTGAGGGAGCGTCGCACTGTAGGGGGGTCAGTACTGAGGGAGCGCCGCACTGTCGGAGGGTTAGTACTGAGGGAGCGTCGCACTGCCGGAGGGTCAGTACTGAGGGAGCACCGCACTGTCGGAGGGTCAGTACTGAGGGAGCGTCGCACTGTAGGGGGGTCAGTACTGAGGGAGCGCCGCACTGTAGGAGGGTCAGTTCTGAGGGAGCGTCGCGCTGTCGGAGGGTCAGTATTGAGGGAGCACCGCACTGTCGGAGAGTCAGTACTGAGGGAGCGTCGCACTGTCGGAGAGTCAGTACTGAGGGAGCGCCGCACTGTTGGAGGGTCAGTACTGAGGGAGCGTTGCACTGTCGGAGGGTCAGTACTGAGGGAGCACCGCACTGTTGGAGGGTCAGTACTGAGGGAGCGTCGCACTGTCGGAGAGTCAGTACTGAGGGAGCGCCGCACTGTTGGAGGGTCAGTACTGAGGGAGCGTCGCACTGTCGGAGAGTCAGTACTGAGGGAGCGTCGCACTGTCGGAGAGTCGGTACTGACGGAGCGTCGCACTGTCGGAGGGTCAGTACTGAGGGAGCACCGCACTGTCGGAGGGTCAGTACTGAGGGAGCGCAGCACTGTCGGAGGGTCAGTACTGAGGGAGTGCCGCACTGTCGGAGGGTCAGTACTGAGGGAGCATCGCACTGTAGGAGGGTCAGTACTGAGGGAGCGCCTCACTGTCGGAGGGTCAGTACTGAGGGAGCGCCGCACTGTCGGATCGTCAGTACTGAGGGAGCGTCGCGCTGTCGGTGGGTCAGTACTGAGGAAGCGTCGCACTGTCGGAGGGTCAGTACTGAGGGCTTGCCACACTGTCGGAGAGTCAGTACTGAGGGAGCGCCACACTGTCGGAGGATCAGTACTGAGGGAGTGCCGCACTGTTGGAGAGTCAGTACTGAGGGAGCACCGCACTGTCGGAGGGTGAGTACTGAGGGAGCATCGCGCTGTCGGAGGGTCAGTACTGAGGGAGTGCCGCACTGTCGGAGGGTCAGTGCTGAGGGAGCGCCGCACTGTCGGAGAGTCAGTACTGAGGGAGCGCCGCGCTGTCGGAGGGTCAGTATTGGGGTAGCCCCGCACTGTCGGAGGGTCAGTGCTGAGGGAGCGCCGCACTGTCGGAGAGTCAGTACTGAGGGAGCGTCGCACTGTCGGAGAGTCAGTACTGAGGGAGCGTCGCACTGTAGGAGGGTCAGTACTGAGGGAGCGCCGCACTGTCGGAGGGTCAGGACTGAGGGAGCACCGCACTGTCGGAGGGTCAGTACTGAGGGAGTACCGCACAGTCGGAGGGTCAGTACTGAGGGAGCGTCGCACTGTAGGAGGGTCAGTACTGAGGGAGCGCCGCACTGTCGGAGGGTCAGTACTGAGGGGGCGCCGCACTGTCGGAGGGTCAGTACTGAGGGAGCGTCGCGCTGTCGGAGGGTCAGTACTGAGGGAGTGCCGCACTGTCGGAGGGTCAGTACTGAGGGAGCACCGCACTGTCGGAGGGTCAGTACTGGGGTAGCCCCGCACTGTCGGATAGTCAGTACAGAGGGAGCGCCGCACTGTCGGAGGGTTAGTACTGAGGGAGCGTCGCACTGTCGGAGGGTCAGTACTGAGGGAGCACCGCACTGTCGGAGGGTCAGTACTGAGGGAGCGCCGCACTGTCGGAGGGTGAGTTCTGAGGGAGCGTCGCGCTGTCGGAGGGTCAGTATTGAGGGAGCACCGCACTGTCGGAGAGTCAGTACTGAGGGAGCGTCGCACTGTCGGAGAGTCAGTACTGAGGGAGCGCCGCACTGTTGGAGGGTCAGTACTGAGGGAACGTTGCACTGTCGGAGGGTCAGTACTGAGGGAGCACCGCACTGTTGGAGGGTCAGTACTGAGGGAGCGTCGCACTGTCGGAGAGTCAGTACTGAGGGAGCGCCGCACTGTTGGAGGGTTAGTACTGAGGGAGCGTCGCACTGTCGGAGAGTCAGTACTGAGGGAGCGTCGCACTGTCGGAGAGTAGGTACTGAGGGAGCGTCGCACTGTCGGAGGGTCAGTACTGAGGGAGCGTCGCACTGTCGGAGAGTCGGTACTGAGGGAGCGTCGCACTGTCGGAGGGTCAGTACTGAGGGAGCACCGCACTGTCGGAGGGTCAGTACTGAGGGAGCGCAGCACTGTCGGAGGGTCAGTACTGAGGGAGTGCCGCACTGTCGGAGGGTCAGTACTGAGGGAGCGTCGCACTGTAGGAGGGTCAGTACTGAGGGAGCGCCTCACTGTCGGAGGGTCAGTACTGAGGGAGCGCCGCACTGTCGGAGGGTCAGTACTGAGGGAGCGTCGCGCTGTCGGAGGGTCAGTACTGAGGTAGTGCCGCACTGTCGGAGAGTCAGTACTGAGGAAGCGTCGCGCTGTCGGAGGGTCAGTACTGAGGTAGTGCCGCACTGTAGGAGGGTCAGTACGGAGGGAGCGCCTCACTGTCGGAGGGTCAGTACTGAGGGAGCGCCGCACTGTCGGAGGGTCAGTACTGAGGGAGCGTCGCGCTGTTGGTGGGTCAGTACTGAGGAAGCGTCGCACTGTCGGAGGGTCAGTACTGAGGGCTTGCCAAACTGTCGGAGAGTCAGTACTGAGGGAGCGCCACACTGTCGGAGGATCAGTACTGAGGGAGTGCCGCACTGTTGGAGAGTCAGTACTGAGGGAGCACCGCACTGTCGGAGGGTGAGTACTGAGGGAGCATCGCGCTGTCGGAGGGTCAGGACTGAGGGAGTGCCGCACTGTCGGAGGGTCAGTGCTGAGGGAGCGCCGCACTGTCGGAGAGTCAGTACTGAGGGAGCGTCGCACTGTCGGAGAGTCAGTACTGAGGGAGCGTCGCACTGTCGGAGGGTCAGGACTGAGGGAGCACCGCACTGTCGGAGGGTCAGTACTGAGGGAGTGCTGCACAGTCGGAGGGTCAGTACTGAGGGAGCGTCGCACTGAAGGAGGGTCAGTACTGAGGGAGCGCCGCACTGTCGGAGGGTCAGTACTGAGGGGGCGCCGCACTGTCGGAGGGTGAGTACTGAGGGAGCGTCGCGCTGTCGGAGGGTCAGTACTGAGGGAGTGCCGCACTGTCGGAGGGTCAGTACTGAGGGAGCGCCGCACTGTCGGAGAGTCAGTACTGAGGGAGCGTCGCACTGTCGGAGAGTCAGTACTGAGGGAGCGTCGCACTGTCGGAGGGTCAGGACTGAGGGAGCACCGCACTGTCGGAGGGTCAGTACTGAGGGAGTACCGCACAGTCGGAGGGTCAGTACTGAGGGAGCGCCGCACTGTCGGAGGGTCAGTACTGAGGGAGCGTCGCGCTGTCGGAGGGTCAGTACTGAGGGAGTGCCGCACTGTCGGAGGGTCAGTACTGAGGGAGCACCGCACTGTCGGAGGGTCAGTACTGGGGTAGCCCCGCACTGTCGGATAGTCAGTACAGAGGGAGCGCCGCACTGTCGGAGGGTTAGTACTGAGGGAGCGTCGCACTGTCGGAGGGTCAGTACTGAGGGAGCACCGCACTGTCGGAGGGTCAGTACTGAGGGAGCGCCGCACTGTCGGAGGGTCAGTTCTGAGGGAGCGTCGCGCTGTCGGAGGGTCAGTATTGAGGGAGCACCGCACTGTCGGAGAGTCAGTACTGAGGGAGCGTCGCACTGTCGGAGAGTCAGTACTGAGGGAGCGCCGCACTGTTGGAGGGTCAGTACTGAGGGAACGTTGCACTGTCGGAGGGTCAGTACTGAGGGAGCACCGCACTGTTGGAGGGTCAGTACTGAGGGAGCGTCGCACTGTCGGAGAGTCAGTACTGAGGGAGCGCCGCACTGTTGGAGGGTCAGTACTGAGGGAGCGTCGCACTGTCGGAGAGTCAGTACTGAGGGAGCGTCGCACTGTCGGAGAGTAGGTACTGAGGGAGCGTCGCACTGTCGGAGGGTCAGTACTGAGGGAGCGTCGCACTGTCGGAGAGTCGGTACTGAGGGAGCGTCGCACTGTCGGAGGGTCAGTACTGAGGGAGCACCGCACTGTCGGAGGGTCAGTACTGAGGGAGCGCAGCACTGTCGGAGGGTCAGTACTGAGGGAGTGCCGCACTGTCGGAGGGTCAGTACTGAGGGAGCGTCGCACTGTAGGAGGGTCAGTACTGAGGGAGCGCCTCACTGTCGGAGGGTCAGTACTGAGGGAGCGCCGCACTGTTGGAGGGTCAGTACTGAGGGAGCGTCGCGCTGTCGGAGGGTCAGGACTGAGGTAGTGCCGCACTGTCGGAGAGTCAGTACTGAGGAAGCGTCGCACTGTCGGAGGGTCAGTACTGAGGGCGTGCCACACTGTCGGAGAGTCAGTACTGAGGGAGCGCCGCACTGTCGGAGGATCAGTACTGAGGGAGTGCCGCACTGTTGGAGAGTCAGTACTGAGGGAGCACCGCACTGTCGGAGGGTGAGTACTGAGGGAGCATCGCGCTGACGGAGGGTCAGTACTGAGGGAGTGCCGCACTGTCGGAGGGTCAGTGCTGAGGGAGCGCCGCACTGTCGGAGAGTCAGTACTGAGGGAGCGTCGCACTGTCGGAGAGTCAGTACTGAGGGAGCGTCGCACTGTCGGAGGGTCAGGACTGAGGGAGCACCGCACTGTCGGAGGGTCAGTACTGAGGGAGTGCTGCACAGTCGGAGGGTCAGTACTGAGGGAGCGTCGCACTGTAGGAGGGTCAGTACTGAGGGAGCGCCGCACTGTCGGAGGGTCAGTACTGAGGGGGCGCCGCACTGTCGGAGGGTCAGTACTGAGGGAGCGTCGCGCTGTCGGAGGGTCAGTACTGAGGGAGTGCCGCACTGTCGGAGGGTCAGTACTGAGGGAGCACCGCACTGTCGGGGGGTCAGTACTGGGGTAGCCCCGCACTGTCGGATAGTCAGTACAGAGGGAGCGCCGCACTGTCGGAGGGTTAGTACTGAGAGAGCGTCGCACTGTCGGAGGGTCAGCACTGAGGGAGCACCGCACTGTCGGAAAGTCAGTACAGAGGGAGCGCCGCACTGTCGGAGGGTCAGTACTGAGGGAGCGACGCACTGTAGGGTGGGTCAGTACTTAGGGAGCGCCGCCCTGTCGGAGGGTCAGTTCTGAGGGAGCGTCGCGCTGTAAGAGGGTCAGTATTGAGGGAGTGCCGCACTGTCGGAGAGTCAGTACTGAGGGAGCGTCGCACTGTCGGAGAGTCAGTACTGAGGGAGGGCCGCACTGTTGGAGGGTCAGTACTGAGGGAGCGTCGCACTGTCGGAGAGTCAGTACTGAGGGAGCGTCGCACTGTCGGAGGGTCAGTACTGAGGGAGCACCGCACTGTCGGAGGGTCAGTACTGAGGGAGCACCGCACTGTCGGAGGGTCAGTACTGAGGGAGTGCCGCACTGTCGGAGGGTCAGTACTGAGGGAGCGTCGCACTGTAGGAGGGTCAGTACTGAGGGAGCGCCTCACTGTCGGAGGGTCAGTACTGAGGGAGCGCCGCACTGTCGGAGGGTCAGTACTGAGGGAGCGTCGCGCTGTCGGAGGGTCAGTACTGAGGTAGTGCCGCACTGTCGGAGAGTCAGTACTGAGGAAGCGTCGCACTGTCGGAGGGTCAGTACTGAGGGAGCGCCGCACTGTCGGAGGGTCAGTACTGAGGGCTTGCCGCACTGTCGGAGAGTCAGTACTGAGGGAGCGCCGCACTGTCGGAGGATCAGTACTGAGGGAGTGCCGCACTGTCGGTGGGTCAGTACTGAGGGAGCGCCGCACTGTCTGAGAGTCAGTACTGAGTGAGCGCCGCGGTGTCGGAGATTCAATGCTGAGGGAGCACCGCACAGTCGGAGGGTCAGTACTGGGGTTGCCCCGCACTGTCGGAGAGTCAGTACTGAGGGAGCACCGCAGTGTCGGAGGGTCAGTACTGAGGGAGCACCGCACTGTCGGAGGGTCAGTACTGGGGTAGCCCCGCACTGTCGGAGAATCAGTACTGAGGGAGCGCCGCACTGTCGGAGGGTCAGTACTGGGGTTGCCCCGCACTGTCTGAGAGTCAGTACTGAGGGAGCACCGCACTGCCGGAGGGTCAGTACTGAGGGAGCACCGCACTGTCGGAGGGTCAGTACAGGGGTAGCCCCGCACTGTCGGAGAATCAGGACTGAGGGAGCGTCGCACTGTCGGAGAGTCAGTACTGGGGTAGCCCCGCACTGTCGGAGAGTCAGTACTGAGGGAGCGTCACACTGTCGGAGAGTCAGTACTGAGGGAGATCGCACTTTCGGAGGGTCAGTACTGGGGTAGCCCCGCACTGTCGGAGAGTCAGTACTGAGGGAGAGTCGCACTGTCGGAGGGTCAGTACTGAGGGAGCACCGCACTGTCGGAGTGTCAGTACTGAGGGAGCACCGCACTGTCGGAGGGTCAGTACTGAGGGAGCACCGCACTGTCGGAGGGTCAGTACTGAGGGAGCACCGCACTGTCGGAGGGTCAGTACTGAGGGAGCGTCGCACTGTCGGAGAGTCAGTACTGGGGTAGCCCCGCACTGTCGGAGAGTCAGTACAGAGGGAGCGTCGCACTGTCGGAGAGTCAGTACTGAGGTAGCGCCGCTCTGTTGGAGGGTCAGTACTGAGGGAGCGTCGCACTGTCGGAGAGTCAGTACTGAGGGAGCGTCGCACTGTAGGAGGGTCAGTACTGAGGGAGCGCCGCACTGTCGGAGGGTCAGTACTGAGGGAGTGCTGCACAGTCGGAGGGTCAGTACTGAGGGAGCGTCGCACTGTAGGAGGGTCAGTACTGAGGGAGCGCCGCACTGTCGGAGGGTCAGTACTGAGGGGGCGCCGCACTGTCGGAGGGTCAGTACTGAGGGAGCGTCGCGCTGTCGGAGGGTCAGTACTGAGGGAGTGCCGCACTGTCGGAGGGTCAGTACTGAGGGAGCACCGCACTGTCGGAGGGTCAGTACTGGGGTAGCCCCGCACTGTCGGATAGTCAGTACAGAGGGAGCGCCGCACTGTCGGAGGGTTAGTACTGAGGGAGCACCGCACTGTCGGAAAGTCAGTACAGAGGGAGCGCCGCACTGTCGGAGGGTCAGTACTGAGGGAGCGACGCACTGTAGGGGGGGTCAGTACTTAGGGAGCGTCGCACTGTCGGAGGGTCAGTACTGAGGGAGCACCGCACTGTCGGAAAGTCAGTACAGAGGGAGCGCCGCACTGTCGGAGAGTCAGTACTGAGGGAGCGTCGCACTGTAGGAGGGTCAGTACTGAGGGAGCGCCGCACTGTCGGAGGGTCAGTACTGAGGGAGCGACGCACTGTCGGAGGGTCAGTACTGAGAGAGCGTCGCACTGTCGGAGGGTCAGTACTGAGGGAGCACCGCACTGTCGGAAAGTCAGTACAGAGGGAGCGCCGCACTGTCGGAGGGTCAGTACTGAGGGAGCGACGCACTGTAGGGGGGGTCAGTACTTAGGGAGCGCCGCCCTGTCGGAGGGTCAGTTCTGAGGGAGGGTCGTGCTGTCAGAGGGTCAGTATTGAGGGAGTGCCGCACTGTCGGAGAGTCAGTACTGAGGGAGCGTCGCACTGTCGGAGAGTCAGTACTGAGGGAGGGCCGCACTGTTGGAGGGTCAGTACTGAGGGAGCGTCGCACTGTCGGAGAGTCAGTACTGAGGGAGCGTCGCACTGTCGGAGGGTCAGTACTGAGGGAGCACCGCACTGTCGGAGGGTCAGTACTGAGGGAGCACCGCACTGTCGGAGGGTCAGTACTGAGGGAGTGCCGCACTGTCGGAGGGTCAGTACTGAGGGAGCGTCGCACTGTAGGAGGGTCAGTACTGAGGGAGCGCCTCACTGTCGGAGGGTCAGTACTGAGGGAGCGCCGCACTGTCGGAGGGTCAGTACTGAGGGAGCGTCGCGCTGTCGGAGGGTCAGTACTGAGGTAGTGCCGCACTGTCGGAGAGTCAGTACTGAGGAAGCGTCGCACTGTCGGAGGGTCAGTACTGAGGGCTTGCCGCACTGTCGGAGAGTCAGTACTGAGGGAGCGCCGCACTGTCGGAGGATCAGTACTGAGGGAGTGCCGCACTGTTGGAGAGTCAGTACTGAGGGAGAGTCGCGCTGTTGGAGGATCAGTAGTGAGGGAGTGCCGCACTGTCGGTGGGTCAGTACTGAGGGAGCGCCGCACTGTCTGAGAGTCAGTACTGAGTGAGCGCCGCGGTGTCGGAGATTCAATGCTGAGGGAGCACCGCACAGTCGGAGGGTCAGTACTGGGGTTGCCCCGCACTGTCGGAGAGTCAGTACTGAGGGAGCACCGCAGTGTCGGAGGGTCAGTACTGAGGGAGCACCGCACTGTCGGAGGGTCAGTACTGGGGTAGCCCCGCACTGTCGGAGAATCAGTACTGAGGGAGCGCCGCACTGTCGGAGGGTCAGTACTGGGGTTGCCCCGCACTGTCTGAGAGTCAGTACTGAGGGAGCACCGCACTGCCGGAGGGTCAGTACTGAGGGAGCACCGCACTGTCGGAGGGTCAGTACAGGGGTAGCCCCGCACTGTCGGAGAATCAGCACTGAGGGAGCGTCACACTGTCGGAGAATCAGTACTGAGGGAGTGTCGCACTGTCGGAGAGTCAGTACTGGGGTAGCCCCGCACTGTCGGAGAGTCAGTACTGAGGGAGCGTCACACTGTTGGAGAGTCAGTACTGAGGGAGATCGCACTTTCGGAGGGTCAGTACTGGGGTAGCCCCGCACTGTCGGAGAGTCAGTACTGAGGGAGCGTCGCACTGTCGGAGGGTCAGTACTGAGGCAGCACCGCACTGTCGGAGAATCAGCACTGAGGGAGCGTCGCACTGTCGGAGAGTCAGTACTGGGGTAGCCCCGCACTGTCGGAGAGTCAGTACTGAGGGAGCGTCGCACTGTCGGAGAGTCAGTACTGAGGGAGTGTCGCACTGTCGGAGGGTCAGTACTGAGGGAGCACCGCACTGTCGGAGTGTCAGTACTGAGGGAGCACCGCACTGTCGGAGGGTCAGTACTGAGGGAGCACCGCACTGTCGGAGGGTCAGTACTGAGGGAGCGCCTCACTGTCGGAGAGTCAGTACTGAGGGAGCGCCGCACTGTCGGAGGGTCAGTACTGAGGGAGCACCGCACTGTCGGAGGGTCAGTACTGAGGGAGCACCGCACTGTCGGAGGGTCAGTAATGAGGGAGCGTCGCACTGTCGGAGAGTCAGTACTGGGGTAGCCCCGCACTGTCGGAGAGTCAGTACAGAGGGAGCGTCGCACTGTCGGAGAGTCAGTACTGAGGTAGCGCCGCTCTGTTGGAGGGTCAGTACTGAGGGAGCGTCGCACTGTCGGAGAGTCAGTACTGAGGGAGCGTCGCACTGTAGGAGGGTCAGTACTGAGGGAGCGCCGCACTGTCAGAGGGTCAGTACTGAGGGAGCGCCGCACTGTCGGAGGGTCAGTACTGAGGGAGCGTCGCGCAGTTGGAGGATCAGTACTGAGGGAGTGCCGCACAGTCGGAGGGTCAGTACTAAGGGAGCGCCGCGGTGTCGCAGAGTCAATGCTGAGGGAGCACCGCACAGTCGGAGGGTCAGTACTGGGGTTGCCCCGCACTGTCGGAGAGTCAGTACTGAGTGAGCGCCGCACAGTCGGAGGGTCAGTACTGGGGTTGCCCCGCACTGTCGGAGAGTCAGTACTGAGGGAGCACCACACTGTCGGAGGGTCAGTACTGGGGTAGCCCCGCACTGTCGGAGAATCAGTACTGAGGGAGCGTCGCACTGTCGGAGGGTCAGTACTGGGGTAGCCCTGCACTGTCGGAGAGTCAGTACTGAGGGAGCACCGCACTGTCGGAGGGTCAGTACTAAGGGAGCGTCGCACTGTCGGAGAGTCAGTACTGAGGGAGCACCGCACTGTCCGAGGGTCAGTACTGAGGGAGCGTCGCACTGTCGGAGAGTCAGTACTGGGGTAGCCCCGCACTGTCGGAGAGTCCGTACAGAGGGAGCGTCGCACTGTCGGAGAGTCAGTACTGAGGTAGCACCGCACTGTTGGAGGGTCAGTACTGAGGGAGCGTCGCACTGTCGGAGGGTCAGTACTGAGGGAGCGTCGCGCTGTCGGAGGGTCAGTACTGAGGTAGGGCCGCACTGTCGGAGAGTCAGTACTGAGGAAGCGTCGCACTGTCGGAGGGTCAGTACTGAGGGCGTGCCGCACTGTCGGAGAGTCAGTACTGAGGGAGCGCCGCACTGTCGGAGGATCAGTACTGAGGGAGTGCCGCACTGTTGGAGGATCAGTACTGAGGGAGTGCCGCACTGTCGGTGGGTCAGTACTGAGGGAGCGCCGCACTGTCGGAGAGTCAGTACTGAGGGAGCACCGCACTGTCGGAGGGTCAGTACTGGGGTAGCCCCGCACTGTCGGAGAATCAGTACTGAGGGAGCGCCGCACTGTCGGAGGGTCAGTACTGGGGTTGCCCCGCACTGTCTGAGAGTCAGTACTGAGGGAGCACCGCACTGCCGGAGGGTCAGTACTGAGGGAGCACCGCACTGTCGGAGGGTCAGTACTGGGGTAGCCCCGCACTGTCGGAGAATCAGTACTGAGGGAGCGTCGCACTGTCGGAGAGTCAGTACTGGGGTAGCCCCGCACTGTCGGAGAGTCAGTACTGAGGGAGCGTCGCACTGTCGGAGAGTCAGTACTGAGGGAGATCGCACTTTCGGAGGGTCAGTACTGGGGTAGCCCCGCACTGTCGGAGAGTCAGTACTGAGGTAGCGTCGCACTGTCGGAGGGTCAGTACTGAGGGAGCACCGCACTGTCGGAGTGTCAGTACTGAGGGAGCACCGCACTGTCGGAGGGTCAGTACTGAGGGAGCACCGCACTGTCGGAGGGTCAGTACTGAGGGAGCACCGCACTGTCGGAGGGTCAGTACTGAGGGAGCGTCGCACTGTCGGAGAGTCAGTACTGGGGTAGCCCCGCACTGTTGGAGGGTCAGTACTGAGGGAGCGTCGCACTGTCGGAGAGTCAGTACTGAGGGAGCGTCGCACTGTAGGAGGGTCAGTACTGAGGGAGCGCCGCACTGTCAGAGGGTCAGTACTGAGGGAGCGCCGCACTGTCGGAGGGTCAGTACTGAGGGAGCGTCGCGCTGTCGGAGGGTCAGTACTGAGGGAGTGCCGCACTGTTGGAGAGTCAGTACTGAGGGAGCGTCGCGCTGTCGGAGGGTCAGTACTGAGGGAGTGCCGTACTGTCGGAGAGTCAGTACTGAGGGAGCGCCGCACTGTCGGAGGGTCAGTACTGAGGGAGCGTCGCGCAGTTGGAGGATCAGTACTGAGGGAGTGCCGCACAGTCGGAGGGTCAGTACAGAGGGAGCGCCGCGGTGTCGCAGAGTCAATGCTGAGGGAGCACCGCACAGTCGGAGGGTCAGTACTGGGGTTGCCCCGCACTGTCGGAGAGTCAGTACTGAGTGAGCGCCGCACCGTCGGAGGGTCAGTACTGGGGTTGCCCCACACTGTCGGAGAGTCAGTACTGAGGGAGCACCACACTGTCGGAGGGTCAGTACTGGGGTAGCCCCGCACTGTCGGAGAATCAGTACTGAGGGAGCGTCGCACTGTCGGAGGGTCAGTACTGGGGTAGCCCTGCACTGTCGGAGAGTCAGTACTGAGGGAGCACCGCACTGTCGGAGGGTCAGTACTAAGGGAGCGTCGCACTGTCGGAGAGTCAGTACTGAGGGAGCACTGCACTGTCCGAGGGTCAGTACTGAGGGAGCGTCGCACTGTCGGAGAGTCAGTACTGGGGTAGCCCCGCACTGTCGGAGAGTCCGTACAGAGGGAGCGTCGCACTGTCGGAGAGTCAGTACTGAGGTAGCACCGCACTGTTGGAGGGTCAGTACTGAGGGAGCGCGCACTGTCGGAGAGTCAGTACTGAGGGAGCGTCGCACTGTCGGAGGGTCAGTACTGAGGGAGCGCCGCACTGTCGGAGGGTCAGTACTGAGGGAGCGTTGCACTGTAGGAGGGTCAGTACTGAGGGAGCGCAGCACTTTCGGAGGGTCAGTACTGAGGGAGCGCCGCACTGTCGGAGGGTCAGTACTGATGGAGTGCCGCACTGTCGGAGGGTCAGTACTGAGGGAGTGCCGCACTGTCGGAGAGTCAGTACTGAGGGAGCTCCGCACTGTCGGAGAGTCAGTACTGAGGGAGCGCCGCGGTGTCGGAGAGTCAATGCTGTGGGAGCACCGCACAGTCGGAGGGTCAGTACTGGGGTTGCCCCGCACTGTCGGAGAGTCAGTACTGAGGGAGCGTCGCACTGTCGGAGGGTCAGTACTGGGGTAGCCCCGCACTGTCGGAGAATCAGTACTGAGGGAGCGTCGCACTGTCGGAGGGTCAGTACTGGGGTAGCCCCGCACTGTCGGAGAGTCAGTACTGAGGGAGCGTCGCACTGTCGGAGAGTCAGTACTGAGGGAGATCGCACTTTCGGAGGGTCAGTACTGGGGTAGCCCCGCACTGTCGGAGAGTCAGTACAGAGGTAGCGCCGCTCTGTTGGAGGGTCAGTACTGAGGGTGCGTCGCACTGTCGGAGAGTCAGTACTGAGGGAGCGTCGCACTGTCGGAGAGTCAGTAATGAGGGAGCGCCGCACTGTCAGAGGGTCAGTACTGAGGGAGCGTCGCACTGTCGGAGAGTCAGTACTGAGGGAGCGTCGCACTGTCGGAGAGTCAGTACTGAGGTAGCACCGCACTGTTGGAGTGTCACTACTGAGGGAGCGTCGCACTGTCGGAGAGTCAGTACTGAGGGAGCGTCGCAATGTCGGAGGGTCAGTACTGAGGGAGCGCCGCACTGTCAGAGGGTCAGTACTGAGGGAGCGCCGCACTGTCGGAGGGTCAGTACTGAGGGAGCGTCGCGCTGTCGGAGGGTCAGTAATGAGGGAGCGCCGCACTGTCGGAGGGTCAGTACTGAGGGAGCGTCGCGCTGTCGGAGGGTCAGTACTGAGGGAGTGCCGCACTGTCGGAGGCTCAGTACTGAGGGAGTGCGGCAGTGTCGGAGGGTCAGTACTGAGGGAGCGTCGCGCTGTCGGAGGGTCAGTACTGAGAGAGTGCCGCACTGTCGGAGGGTCAGTACTGAGGGAGCGCCGTGCTGTCGGAGAGTCAATGTTGAGGGAGCACGGCACTGTTGGAGGCTCAGTACTGAGGGAGCGCCGCCCTGGCGGAGGGGCAGTACTGAGGGAGCGCCACACTGTCGGAGGGTCAGTACTGAGGCAGTGCCGCACTGTCGGAGAGTCAGTACTGAGGGAGCGTCGCGCTGTCGGAGGGTCAGTACTGAGGGAGTGCTGCACTGTCGGAGAGTCAGTACTGAGGGAGCGCCGCACTGTCGGAGGGTCAATACCGAGGGAGTGCCGCACTGTTGGAGAGTCAGTACTGAGGGAGCGTCGCGCTGTCGGAGGGTCAGTACTGAGGGAGCGCCGCACTGTCGGAGGCTCAGTACTGAGGGAGTGCCGCAGTGTCGGAGGGTAAGTACTGAGGGAGCGCCGCGCTGTCGGAGGGTCAGTACTGAGGGAGCGTCGCGCTGTCGGAGGGTCAGTACTGAGGGAGTGCCGCAGTGTCGGAGGGTAAGTACTGAGGGAGCGCCGCACTGTCGGAGGGTCAGTACTGAGGGAGCGTCGCGCTGTCGGAGGGTCAGTACTGAGGGAGCGCCGAACTGTCGGAGGGTCAGTACTGAGGGAGCGCCGTGCTGTCGGAGAGTCAATGCTGAGGGAGCACGGCACTGTTGGAGGGTCAGTACTGAGGGAGCGCCGCCCTGTCGGAGGGTCAGTACTGAGGGAGCGCCGCCCTGTCGGAGGGTCAGTACTGAGGGAGCACCGCACAGTCGGAGGGTCAGTACTGGGGTAGCCCCGCTCTGTCGGAGTGTCAGTACTGAGGGAGCGTCGCACTGTCGGGGAGTCAGTACTGAGGGAGCGTCGCACTGTCGGAGGGTCAGCACTGGAGTAGCCCCGCACTGTCGGAGAGTCAGCACTGAGGGAGCGTCGCACTGTCGGAGGGTCAGTACTGGGGTAGCCCCGCACTATCGGAGAGTCAGTACTGAGGGAGCGTCGCACTGTCGGAGGGTCAGTACTGGGGTAGCCCCGCACTGTCGGAGAGTCAGTACTGAGGGAGCGTCGCACTGTCGGATAGTCAGTACTGAGGGAGCACCGCACTGTCAGAGGGTCAGTACTGGGGTAGCCCCGCACTGTCGGAGAGCCAGTGCTGAGGGAGCGCAGCACTGACGGAAGGTCAGTACTGAGGGAGCGCCGCACTGTCGGAGGGTCAGTATTGAGGGAGCGCCGCACTGTCGGAATGTCTGTACTGAGGGAGCGTCGCACTGTCGGAGAGTCAGTACTGAGGGAGCGCCGGGCTGTCGGAGAGTCAGTACTGAGGGAGCGTCGCACTGTCGGAGAGTCAGTACTGAGGGAGCGCCGCACTGTCGGAGAGTCAGTACTGAGGGAGCGTCGCATTGTCGGAGTGTCAGTACTGAGGGAGCGTCGCACTGTCGGAGGGTCAGTACTGGGCTAGCCCCGCACTGTCGGAGAGTCAGTACCGAGGGAGCGTCGCACTGTCGGAGGGTCAGTACTGGGGTAGCCCCGCACTGTCGGAGAGTCAGTACTGATGGCGTACCGCACTGTCGGAGGGTCAGTACTGAGGGAGCACCGCACTGTCGGAGGGTCAGTACTGGTGTACCCCCGTTCTGTCGGACAGTCAGTACTGAGGGAGTGTCGCACTGTCTGAGGGTCAGTATTGGGGTAGCCCCGCACTGTCGGAGAGTCAGTACTGGGGTAGCCCCGCACTGTCGGAGAGTCAGTACTGAGGGAGCGTCGCACTGTCGGAGAGTCAGTACTGAGGGAGTGCCGCACTGTCGGAGAGTCAGTACAGAGGGAGCATCGCACTGTCGGAGGGTCAGTACTGAGGGAGCGCCGCACTGTCGGAGGGTCAGTTATGAGGGAGCGCCGCACTGTCGGAGGGTCAGTACTGAGGGAGCGTCGCGCTGTCGGAGGGTCAGTACTGAGGGAGTGCCGCACTGTCGGAGAGTCAGTACAGAGGGAGTGCCGCACTGTCGGAGGGTCAGTACTGAGGGAGCGCCGCACTGTCGGAGGGTCAGTACTGAGGGAGCGCCGCACTGTCGGAGAGTCAGTACTGAGGGAGTGCCGCACTGTCGGAGGGTCAGTACTGAGGGAGCGCCGCGCTGTCGGAGGGTCAGTACTGAGGGCGTGTCGCACTGTTGGAGACTCAGTACTGAGGGAGCGTCGCGCTGTTGGAGGATCAGTACTGAGGGAACACCGCACTGTCGGAGGGTCAGCACTGAGGGAGCTCCGCACTGTCTGAGAGTCAGCACTGAGGGAGCGCCGCGGTGTCGGAGAGTCAATGCTGTGGGAGCACCGCACAGTCGGAGGGTCAGTACTGGGGTTGCCCCGCACTGTCGGAGAGTCAGTACTGAGGGAGCGTCGCACTGTCGGAGGGTCAGTACTGGGGTAGGCCCGCACTGTCGGAGAGTCAGTACTGAGGGAGCACCGCACTGTCTGAGGGTCAGTACTGAGGGAGCACCGCACTGTCGGAGTGTCAGTACTGGGGTAGCCCCGCACTGTCGGAGAGTCAGTACTGAGGGAGCACCGCACTGTCGGAGGGTGAGCACTGAGGGAGCATCGCGCTGTCGGAGGGTCAGTACTGAGGGAGTGCCGCACTGTCGGAGGGTCAGTACTGAGGGAGCACCGCACTGTCGGAGAGTCAGTACTGAGGGAGCGTCGCACTGTCGGAGAGTCAGTACTGAGGGAGCGTCGCACTGTCGGAGGGTCAGGACTGAGGGAGCACCGCACTGTCGGAGGGTCAGTACTGAGGGAGTGCCGCACAGTCGGAGGGTCAGTACTGAGGGAGCGTCGCACTGTAGGAGGGTCAGTACTGAGGGAGCGCCGCACTGTCGGAGGGTCAGTACTGAGGGGGCGCCGCACTGTCGGAGGGTCAGTACTGAGGGAGCGTCGCGCTGTCGGAGGGTCAGTACTGAGGGAGTGCCGCACTGTCGGAGGGTCAGTACTGAGGGAGCACCGCACTGTCGGAGGGTTAGTACTGGGGTCGCCCCGCACTGTCGGATAGTCAGTACAGAGGGAGCGCCGCACTGTGGGAGGGATAGTACTGAGGGAGCGTCGCACTGTAGGAGAGTCAGTACTGAGGGAGCGCCGCACTGTCGGAGGGTCAGTTCTGAGGGAGCGTCGCGCTGTCTGAGGGTCAGTACTGAGGGAGTGCCGCACTGTCGGAGAGTCAGTACTGAGTGAGCATCGCACTGTCGGATAGTCAGTACTGAGGGAGCACCGCACTGTCAGAGGGTCAGTACTGGGGTAGCCCCGCACTGTCGGAGAGTCAGTGCTGAGGGAGCGCAGCACTGTCGGAAGGTCAGTATTGAGGGAGCGCCGCACTGTCGGAGGGTCAGTATTGAGGGAGCGCTGCACTGTCGGAATGTCTGTACTGAGGGAGCGTCGCACTGTCGGAGAGTCAGTACTGAGGGAGCGCCGTGGTGTCGGAAACAATGCTGAGGGAGCACCGCACTGTCGGAGGGTCAGTACTGAGGGTGCGCCGCACTGTCGGAGAGTCAGTACTGAGGGAGCGTCGCACTGTCGGAGAGTCAGTACTGAGGGAGCGCCGCACTGTCGGAGAGTCAGTACTGAGGGAGCGTCGCATTGTCGGAGAGTCAGTACCGAGGGAGCGTCGCACTGTCGGAGGGTCAGTACTGGGGTAGCCCCGCACTGTCGGAGAGTCAGTACTGAGGGCGTACCGCACTGTCGGAGGGTCAGTACTGAGGGAGCACCGCACCGTCGGAGGGTCAGTACTGGTGTAGCCCCGTTCTGTCGGACAGTCAGTACTGAGGGAGTGTCGCACTGTCTGAGCGTCAGTATTGGGGTAGCCCCGCACTGTCGGAGAGTCAGTACTGAGGGAGCGTCGCACTGTCGGAGAGTCAGTACTGAGGGAGTGCCGCATTGTCGGAGAGTCAGTACAGAGGGAGCATCGCACTGTCGGAGGGTCAGTACTGAGGGAGCGCCGCACTGTCGGAGGGTCAGTACTGAGGGAGTGCCGCATTGTCGGAGAGTCAGTACAGAGGGAGCATCGCACTGTCGGAGGGTCAGTACTGAGGGAGCGAAGCACTGTCGGAGGGTCAGTACTGAGGGAGCGTCGCGCTGTCGGAGGGTCAGTACTGAGGGAGTGCCGCACTGTCGGAGAGTCAGTACTGAGGGATTGCCGCACTGTCGGAGGTTCAGTACTGAGGGAGCGCCGCACTGTCGGAGGGTCAGTATTGGGGTAGCCCCGCACTGTCGGAGAGTCAGTACTGAGGGAGCGTCGCACTGTCGGAGAGTCAGTACTGAGGGAGTGCCGCATTGTCGGAGAGTCAGTACAGAGGGAGCATCGCACTGTCGGAGGGTCAGTACTGAGGGAGCGCCGCACTGTCGGAGGGTCAGTACTGAGGGAGCGCCGCACTGTCGGAGGGTCAGTACTGAGGGAGCGTCGCGCTGTCGGAGGGTCAGTACTGAGGGAGTGCCGCACTGTCGGAGAGTCAGTACTGAGGGATTGCCGCACTGTCGGAGGTTCAGTACTGAGGGAGCGCCGCACTGTCGGAGGGTCAGTACTGAGGGAGCGCCGCACTGTCGGAGAGTCAGTACTGAGGGAGCGCCGCGCTGTCGGAGGGTCAGTACTGAGGGCGTGTCGCACTGTTGGAGAATCAGTACTGAGGGAGTGTCGCGCTGTTGGAGGATCAGTACTGAGGGAACGCCGCACTGTCGGAGGGTCAGTACTGAGGGAGCTCCGCACTGTCGGAGAGTCAGCACTGAGGGAGCGCCGCGGTGTCGGAGGGTCGGTACTGGGGTTGCCCCGCACTGTCAGAGAGTCAGTACTGAGGGAGCGTCGCACTGTCGGAGTGTCAGTACTGGGGTAGCCCCGCACTGTCGGAGAGTCAGTACTGAGGGAGCACCGCACTGTCGGAGGGTGAGTACTGAGGGAGTATCGCGCTGTCGGAGGGTCAGTACTGAGGGAGTGCCGCACTGTCGGAGGGTCAGTACTGAGGGAGCGCCGCACTGTCGGAGAGTCAGTACTGAGGGAGCGTCGCACTGTCGGAGAGTCAGTACTGAGGGAGCTTCGCACTGTCGGAGGGTCAGGACTGAGGGAGCACCGCACTGTCGGAGGGTCAGTACTGAGGGAGTGCCGCACAGTCGGAGGGTCAGTACTGAGGGAGCGTCGCACTGTAGGAGGGTCAGTACTGAGGTAGCGCCGCACTGTCGGAGGGTCAGTACTGAGGGGGCGCCGCACTGTCGGAGGGTCAGTACTGAGTGAGCGTCGCGCTGTCGGAGGGTCAGTACTGAGGGAGTGCCGCACTGTCGGAGGGTCAATACTGAGGGAGCACCGCACTGTCGGAGGGTCAGTACTGGGGTAGCCCCGCACTGTCGGATAGTCAGTACAGAGGGAGCGCCGCAGTGTCGGAGGGTTAGTACTGAGGGAGCGTCGCACTGTCGGAGGGTCAGTACTGAGGGAGCACCGCACTGTCGGAGGGTCAGTACTGAGAGAGCGTCGCACTGTAGGGGGGTCAGTACTGAGGGAGCGCCGCACTGTCGGAGGGTCAGTTCTGAGGGAGCGTCGAGCTGTCGGAGGGTCAGTATTGAGGGAGCACCGCACTGTCGGAGAGTCAGTACTGAGGGAGCGTCGCACTGTCGGAGAGTCAGTACTGAGGGAGCGCCGCACTGTTGGAGGGTCAGTACTGAGGGAGCGTTGCACTGTCGGAGGGTCAGTACTGAGGGAGCACCGCACTGTTGGAGGGTCAGTACTGAGGGAGCGTCGCACTGTCGGAGAGTCAGTACTGAGGGAGCGCCGCACTGTTGGAGGGTCAGTACTGAGGGAGCGTCGCACTGTCGGAGAGTCAGTACTGAGGGAGTGTCGCACTGTCGGAGAGTCAGTACTGAGGGAGCGTCGCACTGTCGGAGGGTCAGTACTGAGGGAGCACCGCACTGTCGGAGGGTCAGTACTGAGGGAGCGCAGCACTGTCGGAGGGTCAGTACTGAGGGAGTGCCGCACTGTCGGAGGGTCAGTACTGAGGGAGCGTCGCACTGTAGGAGGGTCCGTACTGAGGGAGCGCCTCACTGTCGGAGGGTCAGTACTGAGGGAGCGCCGCACTGTCGGAGGGTCAGTACTGAGGGAGCGTCGCGCTGTCGGAGGGTCAGTACTGAGGTAGTGCCGCACTGTCGGAGAGTCAGTACTGAGGAAGCGTCGCACTGTCGGAGGGTCAGTACTGAGGGCGTGCCACACTGTCGGAGAGTCAGTACTGAGGGAGCGCCGCACTGTCGGAGGATCAGTACTGAGGGAGTGCCGCACTGTTGGAGAGTCAGTACTGAGGGAGCACCGCACTGTCGGAGGGTGAGTACTGAGGGAGCATCGCGCTGTCGGAGGGTCAGTACTGAGGGAGTGCCGCACTGTCGGAGGGTCAGTGCTGAGGGAGCGCCGCACTGTCGGAGAGTCAGTACTGAGGGAGCGTCGCACTGTCGGAGAGTCAGTACTGAGGGAGCGTCGCACTGTCGGAGGGTCAGGACTGAGGGAGCACCGCACTGTCGGAGGGTCAGTACTGAGGGAGTGCTGCACAGTCGGAGGGTCAGTACTGAGGGAGCGTCGCACTGTAGGAGGGTCAGTACTGAGGGAGCGCCGCACTGTCGGAGGGTCAGTACAGAGGGGGCGCCGCACTGTCGGAGGGTCAGTACTGAGGGAGCGTCGCGCTGTCGGAGGGTCAGTACTGAGGGAGTGCCGCACTGTCGGAGGGTCAGTACTGAGGGAGCACCGCACTGTCGGAGGGTCAGTACTGGGGTAGCCCCGCACTGTCTGATAGTCAGTACAGAGGGAGCGCCGCACTGTCGGAGGGTCAGTACTGAGGGAGCACCGCACTGTCGGAAAGTCAGTACTGGGGTAGCCCTGCACTGTCGGATAGTCAGTACAGAGGGAGCGCCGCACTGTCGGAGGGTCAGTACTGAGGGAGCGTCGCACTGTAGGGGGGGTCAGCACTTAGGGAGCGCCGCCCTGTCGGAGGGTCAGTTCTGAGGGAGCGTCGCGCTGTCAGAGGGTCAGTATTGAGGGAGCGCCGCACTGTCGGAGAGTCAGTACTGAGGGAGCGTCGCACTGTCGGAGAGTCAGTACTGAGGGAGCGTCGCACTGTCGGAGAGTCAGTACTGAGGGAGGGCCGCACTGTTGGAGGGTCAGTACTGAGGGAGCGTCGCACTGTCGGAGAGTCAGTACTGAGGGAGCGTCGCACTGTCGGAGGGTCAGTACTGAGGGAGCACCGCACTGTCGGAGGGTCAGTACTGAGGGAGCGCAGCACTGTCGGAGGGTCAGTACTGAGGGAGTGCCGCACTGTCGGAGGGTCAGTACTGAGGGAGCGTCGCACTGTAGGAGGGTCAGTACTGAGGGAGCGCCTCACTGTCGGAGGGTCAGTACTGAGGGAGCGCCGCACTGTCGGAGGGTCAGTACTGAGGGAGCGTCGCGCTGTCGGAGGGTCAGTACTGAGGTAGTGCCGCACTGTCGGAGAGTCAGTACTGAGGAAGCGTCGCACTGTCGGAGGGTCAGTACTGAGGGCGTGCCGCACTGTCGGAGAGTCAGTACTGAGGGAGCGCCGCACTGTCGGAGGATCAGTACTGAGGGAGTGCCGCACTGTTGGAGAGTCAGTACTGAGGGAGAGTCGCGCTGTTGGAGGATCAGTAGTGAGGGAGTGCCGCACTGTCGGAGGTTCAGTACTGAGGGAGCGCCGCACTGTCGGAGGGTCAGTACTGAGGGAGCGCCGCACTGTCGGAGAGTCAGTACTGAGGGAGCGCCGCGCTGTCGGAGGGTCAGTACTGAGGGCGTGTCGCACTGTTGGAGAATCAGTACTGAGGGAGTGTCGCGCTGTTGGAGGATCAGTAGTGAGGGAGTGCCGCACTGTCGGAGGTTCAGTACTGAGGGAGCGCCGCACTGTCGGAGGGTCAGTACTGAGGGAGCGCCGCACTGTCGGAGAGTCAGTACTGAGGGAGCGCCGCGCTGTCGGAGGGTCAGTACTGAGGGCGTGTCGCACTGTTGGAGAATCAGTACTGAGGGAGCGCCGCACTGTCGGAGAGTCAGTACTGAGGGAACGCCGCACTGTCGGAGGGTCAGTACTGAGGGAGCTCCGCACTGTCGGAGAGTCAGCACTGAGGGAGCGCCGCGGTGTCGGAGGGTCGGTACTGGGGTTGCCCCGCACTGTCAGAGAGTCAGTACTGAGGGAGCGTCGCACTGTCGGAGTGTCAGTACTGGGGTAGCCCCGCACTGTCGGAGAGTCAGTACTGAGGGAGCACCGCACTGTCGGAGGGTGAGTACTGAGGGAGTATCGCGCTGTCGGAGGGTCAGTACTGAGGGAGTGCCGCACTGTCGGAGGGTCAGTACTGAGGGAGCGCCGCACTGTCGGAGAGTCAGTACTGAGGGAGCGTCGCACTGTCGGAGAGTCAGTACTGAGGGAGCTTCGCACTGTCGGAGGGTCAGGACTGAGGGAGCACCGCACTGTCGGAGGGTCAGTACTGAGGGAGTGCCGCACAGTCGGAGGGTCAGTACTGAGGGAGCGTCGCACTGTAGGAGGGTCAGTACTGAGGTAGCGCCGCACTGTCGGAGGGTCAGTACTGAGGGGGCGCCGCACTGTCGGAGGGTCAGTACTGAGGGAGCGTCGCGCTGTCGGAGGGTCAGTACTGAGGGAGTGCCGCACTGTCGGAGGGTCAATACTGAGGGAGCACCGCACTGTCGGAGGGTCAGTACTGGGGTAGCCCCGCACTGTCGGATAGTCAGTACAGAGGGAGCGCCGCAGTGTCGGAGGGTTAGTACTGAGGGAGCGTCGCACTGTCGGAGGGTCAGTACTGAGGGAGCACCGCACTGTCGGAGGGTCAGTACTGAGAGAGCGTCGCACTGTAGGGGGGTCAGTACTGAGGGAGCGCCGCACTGTCGGAGGGTCAGTTCTGAGGGAGCGTCGAGCTGTCGGAGGGTCAGTATTGAGGGAGCACCGCACTGTCGGAGAGTCAGTACTGAGGGAGCGTCGCACTGTCGGAGAGTCAGTACTGAGGGAGCGCCGCACTGTTGGAGGGTCAGTACTGAGGGAGCGTTGCACTGTCGGAGGGTCAGTACTGAGGGAGCACCGCACTGTTGGAGGGTCAGTACTGAGGGAGCGTCGCACTGTCGGAGAGTCAGTACTGAGGGAGCGCCGCACTGTTGGAGGGTCAGTACTGAGGGAGCGTCGCACTGTCGGAGAGTCAGTACTGAGGGAGTGTCGCACTGTCGGAGAGTCAGTACTGAGGGAGCGTCGCACTGTCGGAGGGTCAGTACTGAGGGAGCACCGCACTGTCGGAGGGTCAGTACTGAGGGAGCGCAGCACTGTCGGAGGGTCAGTACTGAGGGAGTGCCGCACTGTCGGAGGGTCAGTACTGAGGGAGCGTCGCACTGTAGGAGGGTCCGTACTGAGGGAGCGCCTCACTGTCGGAGGGTCAGTACTGAGGGAGCGCCGCACTGTCGGAGGGTCAGTACTGAGGGAGCGTCGCGCTGTCGGAGGGTCAGTACTGAGGTAGTGCCGCACTGTCGGAGAGTCAGTACTGAGGAAGCGTCGCACTGTCGGAGGGTCAGTACTGAGGGCGTGCCACACTGTCGGAGAGTCAGTACTGAGGGAGCGCCGCACTGTCGGAGGATCAGTACTGAGGGAGTGCCGCACTGTTGGAGAGTCAGTACTGAGGGAGCACCGCACTGTCGGAGGGTGAGTACTGAGGGAGCATCGCGCTGTCGGAGGGTCAGTACTGAGGGAGTGCCGAACTGTCGGAGGGTCAGTGCTGAGGGAGCGCCGCACTGTCGGAGAGTCAGTACTGAGGGAGCGTCGCACTGTCGGAGGGTCAGGACTGAGGGAGCACCGCACTGTCGGAGGGTCAGTACTGAGGGAGTGCTGCACAGTCGGAGGGTCAGTACTGAGGGAGCGTCGCACTGTAGGAGGGTCAGTACTGAGGGAGCGCCGCACTGTCGGAGGGTCAGTACAGAGGGGGCGCCGCACTGTCGGAGGGTCAGTACTGAGGGAGCGTCGCGCTGTCGGAGGGTCAGTACTGAGGGAGTGCCGCACTGTCGGAGGGTCAGTACTGAGGGAGCACCGCACTGTCGGAGGGTCAGTACTGGGGTAGCCCCGCACTGTCTGATAGTCAGTACAGAGGGAGCGCCGCACTGTCGGAGGGTCAGTACTGAGGGAGCACCGCACTGTCGGAAAGTCAGTACTGGGGTAGCCCTGCACTGTCGGATAGTCAGTACAGAGGGAGCGCCGCACTGTCGGAGGGTCAGTACTGAGGGAGCGTCGCACTGTAGGGGGGGTCAGCACTTAGGGAGCGCCGCCCTGTCGGAGGGTCAGTTCTGAGGGAGCGTCGCGCTGTCAGAGGGTCAGTATTGAGGGAGCGCCGCACTGTCGGAGAGTCAGTACTGAGGGAGCGTCGCACTGTCGGAGAGTCAGTACTGAGGGAGCGTCGCACTGTCGGAGAGTCAGTACTGAGGGAGGGCCGCACTGTTGGAGGGTCAGTACTGAGGGAGCGTCGCACTGTCGGAGAGTCAGTACTGAGGGAGCGTCGCACTGTCGGAGGGTCAGTACTGAGGGAGCACCGCACTGTCGGAGGGTCAGTACTGAGGGAGCGCAGCACTGTCGGAGGGTCAGTACTGAGGGAGTGCCGCACTGTCGGAGGGTCAGTACTGAGGGAGCGTCGCACTGTAGGAGGGTCAGTACTGAGGGAGCGCCTCACTGTCGGAGGGTCAGTACTGAGGGAGCGCCGCACTGTCGGAGGGTCAGTACTGAGGGAGCGTCGCGCTGTCGGAGGGTCAGTACTGAGGTAGTGCCGCACTGTCGGAGAGTCAGTACTGAGGAAGCGTCGCACTGTCGGAGGGTCAGTACTGAGGGCGTGCCGCACTGTCGGAGAGTCAGTACTGAGGGAGCGCCGCACTGTCGGAGGATCAGTACTGAGGGAGTGCCGCACTGTTGGAGAGTCAGTACTGAGGGAGAGTCGCGCTGTTGGAGGATCAGTAGTGAGGGAGTGCCGCACTGTCGGTGGGTCAGTACTGAGGGAGCGCCGCACTGTCTGAGAGTCAGTAATGAGTGAGCGCCGCGGTGTCGGAGATTCAATGCTGAGGGAGCACCGCACAGTCGGAGGGTCAGTACTGGGGTTGCCCCGCACTGTCGGAGAGTCAGTACTGAGGGAGCACCGCAGTGTCGGAGGGTCAGTACTGAGGGAGCACCGCACTGTCGGAGGGTCAGTACTGGGGTAGCCCCGCACTGTCGGAGAATCAGTACTGAGGGAGCGCCGCACTGTCGGAGGGTCAGTACTGGGGTTGCCCCGCACTGTCTGAGAGTCAGTACTGAGGGAGCACCGCACTGCCGGAGGGTCAGTACTGAGGGAGCACCGCTCTGTCGGAGGGTCAGTACTGGGGTAGCCCCGCACTGTCGGAGAATCAGTACTGAGGGAGCGTCGCACTGTCGGAGAGTCAGTACTGGGGTAGCCCCGCACTGTCGGAGAGTCAGTACTGAGGGAGCGTCACACTGTCGGAGAGTCAGTACTGAGGGAGATCGCACTTTCGGAGGGTCAGTACTGGGGTAGCCCCGCACTGTCGGAGAGTCAGTACTGAGGGAGCGTCGCACTGTCGGAGGGTCAGTACTGAGGGAGCACCGCACTGTCGGAGTGTCAGTACTGAGGGTGCACCGCACTGTCTGAGGGTCAGTACTGAGGGAGCACCGCACTGTCGGAGGGTCAGTACTGAGGGAGCACCGCACTGTCGGAGGGTCAGTACTGAGGGAGCGTCGCACTGTCGGAGAGTCAGTACTGGGGTAGCCCCGCACTGTCGGAGAGTCAGTACAGAGGGAGCGTCGCACTGTCGGAGAGTCAGTACTGAGGTAGCGCCGCTCTGTTGGAGGGTCAGTACTGAGGGAGCGTCGCACTGTCGGAGAGTCAGTACTGAGGGAGCGTCGCACTGTAGGAGGGTCAGTACTGAGGGAGCGTCGCACTGTCAGAGGGTCAGTACTGAGGGAGCGCCGCACTGTCGGAGGGTCAGTACTGAGGGAGCGTCGCGCTGTCGGAGGGTCAGTACTGAGGGAGTGCCGCACTGTCGGAGAGTCAGTACTGAGGGAGCGTCGCGCTGTCGGAGGGTCAGTACTGAGGGAGTGCCGTACTGTCGGAGAGTCAGTACTGAGGGAGCGCCGCACTGTTGGAGGGTCAGTACTGAGGGAGCGTCGCGCAGTTGGAGGATCAGTACTGAGGGAGTGCCGCACAGTCGGAGGGTCAGTACTGAGGGAGCGCCGCGGTGTCGCAGAGTCAATGCTGAGGGAGCACCGCACAGTCGGAGGGTCAGTACTGGGGTTGCCCCGCACTGTCGGAGAGTCAGTACTGAGTGAGCGCCGCACAGTCGGAGGGACAGTACTGGGGTAGCCCCGCACTGTCGGAGAGTCAGTACAGAGGGAGCGTCGCACTGTCGGAGAGTCAGTACTGAGGTAGCGCCGCTCTGTTGGAGGGTCAGTACTGAGGGAGCGTCGCACTGTCGGAGAGTCAGTACTGAGGGAGCGCCGCACTGTCGGAGGGTCAGTACTGAGGGAGCACCGCACTGTCGGAGAGTCAGTACTGAGGGAGCGCCGCACTGTCGGAGGGTCAGTCCTGAAGGAGTGCCGCACTGTCGGAGAGTCAGTACAGAGGGAGCACCGCACTGTCGGAGAGTCAGTACTGAGGGAGCGCCGCACTGTCGGAGGGTCAGTACTGAGGAACACCGCACAGTCGGAGGGTCAGTCCTGAAGGAGTGCCGCACTGTCGGAGAGTCAGTACTGAGGGAGCGTCGCACTGTCGGAGGGTCAGTACTGAGGGAGCACCGCACTGTCGGAGAGTCAGTACTGAGGGAGCGTCGCACTGTCGGAGAGTCAGTACTGAGGAAGCGTCGCACTGTCGGAGGGTCAGTACTGAGGGCGTGCCGCACTGTTGGAGAGTCAGTACTGAGGGAGCGTCGCACTGTCGGAGGGTCAGTACTGAGGGAGCACCGCACTGTCGGAGGGTCAGTACTGAGGGAGTGCCACACTGTCGGAGAGTCAGTACTGAGGGAGCGTCGCACTGTCGGAGGGTCAGTACTGAGGAAGCGTCGCACTGTCGGAGGGTCAGTACTGAGGGAGCACCGCACTGTCGGAGGGTCAGTACTGAGGGAGCGTCGCACTGTCGGAGAGTCAGTACTGGGGTAGCCCCGCACTGTCGGAGAGTCAGTACAGAGGGAGCGTCGCACTGTCGGAGAGTCAGTACTGAGGTAGCGCCGCTCTGTTGGAGGGTCAGTACTGAGGGAGCGTCGCACTGTCGGAGAGTCAGTACTGAGGGAGCGTCGCACTGTAGGAGGGTCAGTACTGAGGGAGCGTCGCACTGTCAGAGGGTCAGTACTGAGGGAGCGCCGCACTGTCGGAGGGTCAGTACTGAGGGAGCGTCGCGCTGTCGGAGGGTCAGTACTGAGGGAGTGCCGCACTGTCGGAGAGTCAGTACTGAGGGAGCGTCGCGCTGTCGGAGGGTCAGTACTGAGGGAGTGCCGTACTGTCGGAGAGTCAGTACTGAGGGAGCGCCGCACTGTTGGAGGGTCAGTACTGAGGGAGCGTCGCGCAGTTGGAGGATCAGTACTGAGGGAGTGCCGCACAGTCGGAGGGTCAGTACTGAGGGAGCGCCGCGGTGTCGCAGAGTCAATGCTGAGGGAGCACCGCACAGTCGGAGGGTCAGTACTGGGGTTGCCCCGCACTGTCGGAGAGTCAGTACTGAGTGAGCGCCGCACAGTCGGAGGGACAGTACTGGGGTAGCCCCGCACTGTCGGAGAGTCAGTACAGAGGGAGCGTCGCACTGTCGGAGAGTCAGTACTGAGGTAGCGCCGCTCTGTTGGAGGGTCAGTACTGAGGGAGCGTTGCACTGTCGGAGAGTCAGTACTGAGGGAGCGCCGCACTGTCGGAGGGTCAGTACTGAGGGAGCACCGCACTGTCGGAGAGTCAGTACTGAGGGAGCGCCGCACTGTCGGAGGGTCAGTCCTGAAGGAGTGCCGCACTGTCGGAGAGTCAGTACAGAGGGAGCACCGCACTGTCGGAGAGTCAGTACTGAGGGAGCGCCGCACTGTCGGAGGGTCAGTACTGAGGAACACCGCACAGTCGGAGGGTCAGTCCTGAAGGAGTGCCGCACTGTCGGAGAGTCAGTACTGAGGGAGCGTCGCACTGTCGGAGGGTCAGTACTGAGGGAGCACCGCACTGTCGGAGAGTCAGTACTGAGGGAGCGTCGCACTGTCGGAGAGTCAGTACTGAGGAAGCGTCGCACTGTCGGAGGGTCAGTACTGAGGGCGTGCCGCACTGTTGGAGAGTCAGTACTGAGGGAGCGTCGCACTGTCGGAGGGTCAGTACTGAGGGAGCACCGCACTGTCGGAGGGTCAGTACTGAGGGAGTGCCACACTGTCGGAGAGTCAGTACTGAGGGAGCGTCGCACTGTCGGAGGGTCAGTACTGAGGAAGCGTCGCACTGTCGGAGGGTCAGTACTGAGGGAGTGCCACACTGTCGGAGAGTCAGTACTGAGGGAGCGTCGCACTGTCGGAGGGTCAGTACTGAGGGAGCACCGCACTGTCGGAGGGTCAGTACTGGGGTAGCCCCGCACTGTCGGATAGTCAGTACAGAGGGAGCGCCGCACTGTCGGAGGGTCAGTACTGAGGGAGCGTCGCACTGTTGGAGGGTCAGTACTGAGGGAGCGTCGCACTGTCGGAGAGTCAGTACTGAGGGAGCGTCGCACTGTCGGAGGGTCAGTACTGAGGGAGCACTGCACTGTCGGAGGGTCAGTACTGAGGGAGTGCCGCACTGTCGGAGAGTCAGTACTGAGGAAGCGTCGCACTGTCGGAGGGTCAGTACTGAGGGCGTGCCGCACTGTTGGAGAGTCAGTACTGAGGGAGCGCCGCACTGTCGGAGGGTCAGTACTGAGGGAGCGTCGCGCTGTTGGAGGATCAGTACTGAGGGAGTGCCGCACTGTCGGATGGTCAGTACTGAGGGAGCGCCGCACTGTCGGAGAGTCAGTACTGAGGGAGCGCCGCGGTGTCGGAGATTCAATGCTGAGGGAGCACCGCACAGTCGAAGGGTCAGTACTGGGGTTGCCCCGCACTGTCTGAGAGTCAGTACTGAGGGAGCGCCGCACTGTCGGAGGGTCAGTACTGAGGGAGCACCGCACTGTCGGAGTGTCAGTACTGAGGGAGCACCGCACTGTCGGAGGGTCAGTACTGGGGTAGCCCCGCACTGTCGGAGAATCAGTACTGAGGGAGCGTCGCACTGTCGGAGGGTCAGTACTGGGGTAGCCCCGCACTGTCGGAGAGTCAGTACTGAGGGAGATCGCACTTTCGGAGGGTCAGTACTGGGGTAGCCCCGCACTGTCGGAGAGTCAGTACAGAGGTAGCGCCGCACTGTTGGAGGGTCAGTACTGAGGGAGCGTCGCACTGTCGGAGAGTCAGTACTGAGGGAGCGTCGCACTGTCGGAGGGTCAGTACTGAGGGAGCGCCGCACTGTCAGAGGGTCAGTACTGAGGGAGCGCCGCACTGTCGGAGGGTCAGTACTGAGGGAGCGTCGCGCTGTCGGAGGGTCAGTACTGAGGGAGTGCCGCACTGTCGGAGAGTCAGTACTGAGGGAGCGTCGCGCTGTCGGAGGGTCAGTCCTGAGGGAGTGCCGCACTGTCGGAGAGTCAGTACTGAGGGAGCGCCGCACTGTCGGAGAGTCAGTACTGAGGGAGCGCCGCACTGTCGGAGGGTCAGTACTGAGGGAGTGCCGCACTGTCGGAGGGTCAGTACTGAAGGAGTGCCGCACTGTCGGAGGGTCAGTACTGAGGGAGCGCCGCACTGTCGGAGGGTCAGTACTGAAGGAGTGCCGCACTGTCGGAGAGTCAGTACTGAGGGAGCACCGTCTATCTGGATGAAACGTGACATTGGGGGCTCCCATCTGCACTCTCAAGTGGGCGTAATTGTTCCCACGGCCACTGTTGGAGGTAGAGCTGGTGGGTGGTGGCCCCGGGGCGGGGGGGGGGCGGGGGGTGGTGTTTGACGGGTGTGGGCGAGAGTTCCCACTGGGGCCCAGGCAGGGACGGGAGGGGGCCATTCAGCCCCTCGAGCACGCTGCGCACCATTCAGTGAGACCGTGGCTCCGTATACCCTGCCTTGTCCCCATTCTCCCTTTGCCCGGGTGGGGGCCCGGGAGTGGGGCGGGGGTTAATTAACCAATCTTGGATTCAAATTGGGATCTTGCTGTGCTCCAGCTGGCTGCCCCCGCCCCCCCCCACTGCTTCCTTCGGCTTACCACAACTGCGATGAAGAGAAGCTCTGCAGATATTTATTCCTTTCCTTTTAGGCTGCGGGAGTTTTTTCACAGACAGAAAATAGTTTCCTCGTTCACCTCCCGCTCAATATGGAGACAGGTGTTTACTGGGGCAGGCGGCGAGGTGGGGGTGGTGGGGGGGGGGGGGGAGGGGAGAGGAGGGGGGCAAACAGGAACTGAACCCTCCCATTTGAAACTCCGAGGGAGGTGAGGGAGGGGCGTGATGCAGTTGCCAACCCGAGGGCAGGCCTGCCGGAGGCCGTTTCTCCCTCGTGCTTGTGGAGCAAGGTGGGGGGAAGCAGGCCGGGAAGCAGGGAGTCGTCCCTCACATTCGGCCTAGTCCCCCCTCCCCTCCCCTCCCCCCCAGAACTCCAGCCCAGCAGCGGCCCTTTCGGCTTCTGCGCGCCCCTGCTTTCTTTGGTCTGAGCCAGCGGCCTCGCACACACTCGCGCTCGCCCACGTCCTCCCCACCCCTGTTATCGAGGGAGGAAATGGGCGCGCCGCACTTGTGGTGAGAATTTCAGCTCGCTCCAAGGAGCCGTCTTTCGGAACGAGACAGCAAACTGAGGCAGCCACCCCACCCCCACCCCCCCACCTCCGTCTGTGGCAGCGGGGGTGAGGAAATATCCCACGGTGGCTGCAGGAAGGAGCGGAGGGGCGGGGGAGAGACTGCCACATCTCAGCTTGTCAGCAAGTCAGCAGCCCCAACTATAATCGCAGTCTATTTTTTGCGGGTGGTTTCGGGCAGGAGGTGCGGGCGACATTTCGCACCGAGTCCCACCCGTTTCGTGAGAAAGTCCCTCACACATGCTGACCCCTCCCCCTCCCCCTGCCCTCAGAGACTGCTTCTCAGGGGGATTTATATATAGCTGCAAGGAAGCATTTCGAAGTGTCAAACACCGCCCTGCAGAGCAGGTCTGACTGCTCTGCGACTCCCCCCACACGGTGATGGGATTGGGTCAGTGTCTGTGATTCCCCCACACGGTGATGGGACGCGGGTCAGTGTCTGAGATTCCCCCACACGGTGATGGGACGTGGGTCAGTGTCTGTGATTCCCCCACACGGTGATGGATGTGGGTCTGTGTCTGTGATTCCCCCACACGGTGATGGGACGTGGGTCTGTGTCTGTGATTCCCCCACACAGTGATGGGACGTGGGTCTGTGTCTGTGATTCCCCCACACGGTGATGGATGTGGGTCAGTGTCTGTGATTCCCCCACACGGTGATGGGACGTGGGTCAGTGTCTGTGATTCCCCCACACGGTGATGGGACGTGGGTCTGTGTCTGTGATTCCCCCACACAGTGATGGGACGTGGGTCTGTGTCTGTGATTCCCCCACACGGTGATGGGACGTGGGTCAGTGTCTGTGATTCCCCCCACAAGGTGATGGGACGCGGGTCTGTGATTCCCCCACACGGTGATGGGACGTGGGTCAGTGTCTGTGATTCCCCCACACGATGATGGATGTGGGTCAGTGTCTGTGATTCCCCCACACGATGATGGATGTGGGTCAGTGTCTGTGATTCCCCCACACGGTGATGGGACGTGGGTCTGTGTCTGTGATTCCCCCACACGGTGATGGGACGTGGGTCTGTGTCTGTGATTCCCCCACACGGTGATGGGACGCGGGTCTGTGTCTGTGATTCCCCCACACGGAGATGGGACGTGGGTCAGTGTCTGTGATTCCCCCACACGGTGATGGGATGTGGGTCTGTGTCTGTGATTCCCCCACACAGTGATGGGACGTGGGTCTGTGTCTGTGATTCCCCCACACGGTGATGGGACGTGGGTCAGTGTCTGTGATTCCCCCCACACGGTGATGGGACGCGGGTCTGTGATTCCCCCACACGGTGATGGGACGTGGGTCTGTGTCTGTGATTCCCCCACACGGTGATGGGACGTGGGTCAGTGTCTGTGATTCCCCCCACACGGTGATGGGACGCGGGTCTGTGATTCCCCCACACGGTGATGGGACGTGGGTCTGTGTCTGTGATTCCCCCACACGGTGATGGGATGTGGGTCTGTGTCTGTGATTCCCCCACACGGTGATGGGATGTGGGTCTGTGTCTGTGATTCCCCCACACAGTGATGGGACGTGGGTCTGTGTCTGTGATTCCCCCACACGGTGATGGATGTGGGTCAGTATCTGTGATTCCCCCACACGGTGATGGACGTGGGTCAGTGTCTGTGATTCCCCCACACGGTGATGGGATGTGGGTCTGTGTCTGTGATTCCCCCACACAGTGATGGGACGTGGGTCTGTGTCTGTGATTCCCCCACACGGTGATGGGACGTGGGTCAGTGTCTGTGATTCCCCCCACACGGTGATGGGACGCGGGTCTGTGATTCCCCCACACGGTGATGGGACGTGGGTCTGTGTCTGTGATTCCCCCACACGGTGATGGGATGTGGGTCTGTGTCTGTGATTCCCCCACACGGTGATGGACGTGGGTCAGTGTCTGTGATTCCCCCCACACGGTGATGGGACGCGGGTCTGTGTCTGCGATTCCCCCACACGGTGATGGACGTGGGTCAGTGTCTGTGATTCCCCCCACACGGTGATGGGATGTGGGTCTGTGTCTGCGATACCCCCACACAGTGATGGACGTGGGTCTGTGTCTGTGATTCCCCCACACGGTGATGGGACGCGGGTCTGTGATTCCTCCACACGGTGATGGGATGTGGGTCTGTGTCTGCGATTCCCCCACACGGTGATGGACGTGGGTCAGTGTCTGTGATTCCCCCCACACGGTGATGGGACGCGTGTCTGTGATTCCCCCACACGGTGATGGGACGTGGGTCTGTGTCTGTGATTCCCCCACACGGTGATGGGATGTGGGTCTGTGTCTGCGATTCCCCCACACGGTGATGGACGTGGGTCAGTGTCTGTGATTCCCCCCACACGGTGATGGGATGTGGGTCTGTGTCTGCGATACCCCCACACAGTGATGGACGTGGGTCTGTGTCTGTGATTCCCCCACACGGTGATGGGACGCGGGTCTGTGATTCCCCCACACGGTGATGGGACGTGGGTCTGTGTCTGTGATTCCCCTCACGGTGATGGGACGCGGGTCTGTGTCTGTGATTCCCCCCACACGGTGATGGGACGTGGGTCTGTGTCTGTGATTCCCCCACACGGTGATGGATGTGGGTCTGTGTCTGTGATTCCCCCACACAGTGATGGACGTGGGTCTGTGTCTGATTCCCCCCACACGGTGATGGGATGTGGGTCAGTGTCTGTGATTCCCCCACACGGTGATGGGACGTGGGTCTGTGTCTGTGATTCCCCCACACGGTGATGGGACGTGGGTCTGTGTCTGATTCCCCCCACACGGTGATGGGACGTGGGTCTGTGTCTGTGATTCCCCCACACGGTGATGGGACGTGGGTCAGTGTCTGTGATTCCCCCACACGGTGATGGGACGTGGGTCTGTGTCTGTGATTCCCCCAGACGGTGACGGATGTGGGTCTGTGTCTGTGATTCCCCCACACGGTGATGGATGTGGGTCTGTGTCTGATTCCCCCCACACGGTGATGGGATGTGGGTCAGTGTCTGTGATTCCCCCACACGGTGATGGGACGTGGGTCTGTGTCTGTGATTCCCCCACACGATGATGGATGTGGGTCAGTGTCTGTGATTCCCCCACACGGTGATGGACGTGGGTCTGTGTCTGTGATTCCCCCACAAGGTGATGGGACGTGGGTCAGTGTCTGTGATTCCCCCACACGGTGATGGGATTGGGTCAGTGTCTGTGATTCCCCCACACGGTGATGGACGTGGGTCTGTGTCTGTGATTCCCCCAGACGGTGACGGATGTGGGTCTGTGTCTGTGATTCCCCCACACGGTGATGGACGCGGGTCAGTGTCTGTGATTCTCCCACACGATGATGGATGTGGGTCAGTGTCTGTGATTCCCCCACACGGTGATGGACGCGGGTCAGTGTCTGTGATTCTCCCACACGATGATGGATGTGGGTCAGTGTCTGTGATTCCCCCACACGGTGATGGACGCGGGTCAGTGTCTGTGATTCTCCCACACGGTGATGGGACTTGGGTCTGTGTCTGTGATTCCCCCACACGGTGATGGACGTGGGTCTGTGATTGCGATTCCCTCACACAGTGATGGATGTGGGTCTGTGATTGCGATTCCCCCACACAGTGATGGATGTGGGTCTGTGTCTGTGATTCCTCCACACAGATGGACGTGGGTCTGTGTCTGTGATTCCCCCACATGGTGATGGGACGTGGGTCAGTGTCTGTGATTCCCCCACACGGTGATGGGACGCGGGTCTGTGTCTGTGATTCCCCCACACGGTGATGGACGTGGGTCTGTGTCTGTGATTCCCCCACATGGTGATGGGACGTGGGTCAGTGTCTGTGATTCCCCCACACGGTGATGGGACGCGGGTCTGTGTCTGTGATTCCCCCACACGGTGATGGGACGTGGGTCAGTGTCTGTGATTCCCCCACACGGTGATGGGACGCGGGTCTGTGTCTGTGATTCCCCCACACGGTGATGGATGTGGGTCAGTGTCTGTGATTCCCCTACACGGTGATGGGATGCGGGTCTGTGTCTGTGATTCCCCCACACGGTGATGGGATGTGGGTCTGTGTCTGTGATTCCCCCACACGGTGATGGGACGCGGGTCTGTGTCTGTGATTCCCCCACACGGTGATGGGATGTGGGTCTGTGTCTGTGATTCCCCCAAACGGTGATGGATGTGGGTCTGTGTCTGTGATTCCTCCACACAGTGATGGATGTGGGTCTGTGTCTGTGATTCCTCCACACAGATGGACGTGGGTCAGTGTCTGTGATTCCCCTACACGGTGATGGGATGCGGGTCTGTGTCTGTGATTCCCCCACACGGTGATGGATGTGGGTCAGTGTCTGTGATTCCCCCACACGGTGATGGGACGCGGGTCTGTGTCTGTGATTCCCCCACACGGTGATGGGATGTGGGTCTGTGTCTGTGATTCCCCCACACGGTGATGGATGTGGGTCAGTGTCTGTGATTCCCCCACACGGTGATGGGATTGGGTCAGTGTCTGTGATTCCCCCACACGGTGATGGACGTGGGTCAGTGTCTGTGATTCCCCCACACGGTGATGGACGTGGGTCAGTGTCTGTGATTCCCCCACACGGTGATGGGACGTGGGTCTGTGTCAGTGATTCCCCCACACGGTGATGGGATGTGGGTCAGTGTCTGTGATTCCCCCACACGGTGATGGGACGTGGGTCTGTGTCTGTGATTCCCCACACGGTGATGGGACGTGGGTCAGTGTCTGTGATTCCCCCACACGGTGATGGACGTGGGTCAGTGTCTGTGATTCCCCCACACGGTGATGGGACGTGGGTCTGTGTCTGTGATTCCCCCACACGGTGATGGGACGTGGGTCTGTGTCTGTGATTTCCCAACACGGTGATGGGACGTGGGTCTGTGTCTGTGATTCCCCCAAACGGTGATGGGACGTGGGTCAGTGTCTGTGATTCCCCCACATGGTGATGGGACGTGGGTCTGTGTCTGTGATTCCCCCAGACGGTGACGGATGTGGGTCTGTGTCTGTGATTCCCCCACACGGTGATGGATGTGGGTCTGTGTCTGATTCCCCCCACACGGTGATGGGATGTGGGTCAGTGTCTGTGATTCCCCCACACGGTGATGGGACGTGGGTCTGTGTCTGTGATTCCCCCACACGGTGATGGACGTGGGTCTGTGTCTGTGATTCCCCCACACGGTGATGGACGTGGGTCTGTGTCTGTGATTCCCCCACACGGTGATGGACGTGGGTCAGTGTCTGTGATTCCCCCACACGGTGATGGACGTGGGTCTGTGTCTGTGATTCCCCCAGACGGTGACGGATGTGGGTCTGTGTCTGTAATTCCCCCACACGATGATGGATGTGGGTCTGTGTCTGTGATTCCCCCACACGGTGATGGACGCGGGTCAGTGTCTGTGATTCTCCCACACGATGATGGATGTGGGTCAGTGTCTGTGATTCCCCCACACGGTGATGGACGCGGGTCAGTGTCTGTGATTCTCCCACACGATGATGGATGTGGGTCAGTGTCTGTGATTCCCCCACACGGTGATGGACGTGGGTCTGTGTCTGTGATTCCCCCACACGGTGATGGGACGCGGGTCTGTGTCTGTGATTCCCCCACACGGTGATGGGACGTGGGTCTGTGTCTGTGATTCCCCCACACGATGATGGATGTGGGTCTGTGTCTGTGATTCCCCCACACGGTGATGGACGCGGGTCAGTGTCTGTGATTCTCCCACACGGTGATGGGACGTGGGTCTGTGTCTGTGATTCCCCCACACGGTGATGGACGTGGGTCTGTGATTGCGATTCCCCCACACAGTGATGGATGTGGGTCAGTGTCTGTGATTCCCCCACACGGTGATGGACGTGGGTCTGTGTCTGTGATTCCCCCACACGGTGATGGATGTGGGTCAGTGTCTGTGATTCCCCCACACGGTGATGGATGTGGGTCTGTGTCTGTGATTCCCCCACACGATGATGGATGTGGGTCTGTGTCTGTGATTCCCCCACACGGTGATGGACGCGGGTCAGTGTCTGTGATTCTCCCACACGGTGATGGGACGTGGGTCTGTGTCTGTGATTCCCCCACACGGTGATGGACGTGGGTCTGTGATTGCGATTCCCCCACACAGTGATGGATGTGGGTCTGTGATTGCGATTCTCCCACACAGTGATGGATGTGGGTCAGTGTCTGTGATTCCCCCACACGGTGATGGACGTGGGTCTGTGTCTGTGATTCCCCCACACGGTGATGGATGTGGGTCAGTGTCTGTGATTCCCCCACACGGTGATGGATGTGGGTCTGTGATTGCGATTCCCTCACACAGTGATGGATGTGGGTCTGTGATTGCGATTCCCCCACACAGTGATGGATGTGGGTCTGTGTCTGTGATTCCCCCACACGGTGATGGATGTGGGTCTGTGATTGCGATTCCCCCACACAGTGATGGATGTGGGTCTGTGTCTGTGATTCCTCCACACAGATGGACGTGGGTCAGTGTCTGTGATTCCCCCACACGGTGATGGGATGCGGGTCTGTGTCTGTGATTCCCCCACACGGTGATGGGATGTGGGTCTGTGTCTGTGATTCCCCCACACGGTGATGGGACGCGGGTCTGTGTCTGTGATTCCCCCACACGGTGATGGGATGCGGGTCTGTGTCTGTGATTCCCCCACACGGTGATGGGATGTGGGTCTGTGTCTGTGATTCCCCCACACAGTGATGGACGTGGGTCTATGTCTGTGATTCCCCCAAACGGTGATGGGACGTGGGTCAGTGTCTGTGATTCCCCCACACGGTGATGGGATGCGGGTCTGTGTCTGTGATTCCCCCAGACGGTGACGGATGTGGGTCTGTGTCTGTGATTCCCCCACACGGTGATGGATGTGGGTCTGTGTCTGATTCCCCCCACACGGTGATGGGATGTGGGTCAGTGTCTGTGATTCCCCCACACGGTGATGGGACGTGGGTCTGTGTCTGTGATTCCCCCACACGATGATGGATGTGGGTCAGTGTCTGTGATTCCCCCACACGGTGATGGACGTGGGTCTGTGTCTGTGATTCCCCCACACGGTGATGGATGTGGGTCAGTGTCTGTGATTCCCCCACACGGTGATGGGATTGGGTCAGTGTCTGTGATTCCCCCACACGGTGATGGACGTGGGTCTGTGTCTGTGATTCCCCCAGACGGTGACGGATGTGGGTCTGTGTCTGTAATTCCCCCACACGATGATGGATGTGGGTCTGTGTCTGTGATTCCCCCACACGGTGATGGACGCGGGTCAGTGTCTGTGATTCTCCCACACGATGATGGATGTGGGTCAGTGTCTGTGATTCCCCCACACGGTGATGGGATTGGGTCAGTGTCTGTGATTCCCCCACACGGTGATGGACGTGGGTCTGTGTCTGTGATTCCCCCACACGGTGATGGGACGCGGGTCTGTGTCTGTGATTCCCCCACACGGTGATGGGACGTGGGTCTGTGTCTGTGATTCCCCCACACGATGATGGACGCGGGTCAGTGTCTGTGATTCTCCCACACGGTGATGGGACGTGGGTCTGTGTCTGTGATTCCCCCACACGGTGATGGACGTGGGTCTGTGATTGCGATTCCCCCACACAGTGATGGATGTGGGTCAGTGTCTGTGATTCCCCCACACGGTGATGGACGTGGGTCTGTGATTGCGATTCTCCCACACAGTGATGGATGTGGGTCAGTGTCTGTGATTCCCCCACACGGTGATGGACGTGGGTCTGTGTCTGTGATTCCCCCACACGGTGATGGACGTGGGTCTGTGTCTGTGATTCCCCCACACGGTGATGGATGTGGGTCTGTGTCTGTGATTCCCCCACACGGTGATGGATGTGGGTCTGTGATTGCGATTCCCCCACACAGTGATGGATGTGGGTCTGTGTCTGTGATTCCTCCACACAGATGGACGTGGGTCAGTGTCTGTGATTCCCCCACACGGTGATGGGATGCGGGTCTGTGTCTGTGAATCCCCCACACGGTGATGGGATGTGGGTCTGTGTCTGTGATTCCCCCACACGGTGATGGGACGCGGGTCTGTGTCTGTGATTCCCCCACACGGTGATGGGATGCGGGTCTGTGTCTGTGATTCCCCCACACGGTGATGGGATGTGGGTCTGTGTCTGTGATTCCCCCACACAGTGATGGACGTGGGTCTGTGTCTGTGATTCCCCCACACGGTGATGGATGTGGGTCAGTGTCTGTGATTCCCCCACACGGTGATGGGATTGGGTCAGTGTCTGAGATTCCCCCACACGGTGATGGGATGCGGGTCTGTGTCTGTGATTCCCCCACACGGTGATGGGATGTGGGTCTGTGTCTGTGATTCCCCCACACGGTGATGGACGTGGGTCTGTGTCTGTGATTCCCCCACAAGGTGATGGGACGTGGGTCAGTGTCTGTGATTCCCCCACACGGTGATGGGACGTGGGTCTGTGTCAGTGATTCCCCCACACGGTGATGGGACGTGGGTCTGTGTCTGTGATTCCCCCACACGGTGATGGGACGTGGGTCTGTGTCTGTGATTCCCCCACACGGTGATGGGACGTGGGTCTGTGTCTGTGATTCCCCCAAACGGTGATGGGACGTGGGTCAGTGTCTGTGATTCCCCCACACGGTGATGGACGTGGGTCTGTGTCTGTGATTCCCCCACACGGTGATGGATGTGGGTCTGTGTCTGTGATTCCCCCACACGGTGATGGACGCGGGTCAGTGTCTGTGATTCCCCCACACGGTGATGGATGTGGGTCTGTGTCTGTGATTCCCCCACACGGTGATGGACGCGGGTCAGTGTCTGTGATTCTCCCACACGGTGATGGGACTTGGGTCTGTGTCTGTGATTCCCACACACGGTGATGGACGTGGGTCTGTGATTGCGATTCCCCCACACAGTGATGGATGTGGGTCAGTGTCTGTGATTCCCCCACACGGTGATGGATGTGGGTCTGTGATTGCGATTCCCCCACACAGTGATGGATGTGGGTCTGTGTCTGTGATTCCCCCACACGGTGATGGATGTGGGTCTGTGATTGCGATTCCCCCACACAGTGATGGATGTGGGTCTGTGTCTGTGATTCCTCCACACAGATGGACGTGGGTCAGTGTCTGTGATTCCCCTACACGGTGATGGGATGCGGGTCTGTGTCTGTGATTCCCGCACACGGTGATGGGATGTGGGTCTGTGTCTGTGATTCCCCCACACGGTGATGGGACGCGGGTCTGTGTCTGTGATTCCCCCACACGGTGATGGGATGCGGGTCTGTGTCTGTGATTCCCCCACACGGTGATGGGATGTGGGTCTGTGTCTGTGATTCCCCCACACGGTGATGGATGTGGGTCTGTGTCTGTGATTCCCCCACACGGTGATGGATGTGGGTCTGTGTCTGTGATTCCCCCACAAGGTGATGGGACGTGGGTCAGTGTCTGTGATTCCCCCACACGGTGATGGGACGTGGGTCTGTGTCAGTGATTCCCCCACACGGTGATGGGACGTGGGTCTGTGTCTGTGATTCCCCCACACGGTGATGGGACGTGGGTCTGTGTCTGTGATTCCCCCAAACGGTGATGGGACGTGGGTCAGTGTCTGTGATTCCCCCACACGGTGATGGGACGTGGGTCTGTGTCTGTGATTCCCCCACACGGTGATGGGATTGGGTCAGTGTCTGTGATTCCCCCACACGGTGATGGGACGTGGGTCAGTGTCTGTGATTCCCCCACACGGTGATGGGACGTGGGTCTGTGTCTGTGATTCCCCCCACACGGTGATGGGATGTGGGTCTGTGTCTGTGATTCCCCCCACACGGTGATATCCCGTGTCATCTTAACCCGGAGGGGGGAAATAAAAATGCTCCCCGAAATCGCGCCCCCCACCCCCCCCCCCCCCACTGCCGCGCGCCCCCCCCCCCCCCCACCCGACATCTCCCTCCGCGAATACCGCCCCGTACTGACCTGGCTGCTCAAATGGCGAAGCGCCCCCCCGCCCACTCCCCGACCCCGACTCTGCCCCACCGAGGCTGTGCCGGGGATCGAACGCCAGGCCCGGAGCCCCTGGCCGTGCCTTCGCCTGGCCCGAACCGTTAGAGCTCCCTCCAATGGTCGGCCGGCCCCGGCTGTCCCCCGATAGGGGGCGGGGCGGGGGCGGGGGCGGGGGGCGGAAATGGAGCAGAGGGGATCTCGAACCCGGATTTTCAGGGGGACGGCGGGGTGGCTCGGGGTTGGTGGGTGGGTCGATATTGGGAGTGGGGTCCGCTTTCCTGAAATCCTGGGTCCCTCCCGTTACCGGGCGTCGTGGACGGCGGGGTGGGGGCTTCCTCGCATCTTCCCGTCGGAATTTAAACTCTGAATGAATCCCCCGCACCCCCCTCTCTCTCTCCCCCCCACCCCCCCCCCACTCCCCCACACCCGTCCACCACCTCCAGCCCCTACAATTCCCGTCCTCCTGTTGAAATCCCTCCTCGGCACACCCGCTCCCCCCCACCCCCAGCCACTCCCTATTCCCCGTCACCCCCTCCAGCCCCGACGACCCTCCAAGATCACTGAGACCCTCCCATTCCGCCCTCTTGACCACCCCCCCCCCCCCCGATTCCCATCGCTCCACTATTGGCGGCCGTGCCTTCAGCCGCCTGGGGGCTCCCAAGCTCTGGAATTCCCCTCCCCGAACCCCTCCGCCATCACAACCCGGTCTGGCCTCCATTGGGGACTCCGGGCCCCACCGCGATGTGGTTGGTGCCTCACCGCCTTCTGAAGCGAGGCGCTCAGAAGAAAATTTGCCTCAGGACCCGACTGTGGGTTCAGGGAGGGGAGGCCGGGAATGAATCACGGTGTGGGGTTGGGGGGTGGGGCGCCGCACAGAGGGTCATCATTTCTCCAGCACCGTTTATCAGTACTGAGGGAGCGCCGCGCTGTTGGAGGGTCGGTACTGATTGAGCGCCGCGCTGTTGGAGGGTCAGTACTGAGGGAGTGCCGCACTGTTGGAGGGTCAGTACTGAGGGAGTGCCGCACTGTTGGAGGGTCAGTACTGAGGGAGTGCCGCGCTGTCGGAGGGTCAGTACTGAGGGAGTGCCGCACTGTTGGAGGGTCAGTACTGAGGGAGTGCCGCACTGTTGGAGGGTCAGTACTGAGGGAGTGCCGCGCTGTTGGAGGGTCAGTACTGAGGGAGTGCCGCGCTGTTGGAGGGTCAGTACTGAGGGAGCGCCGCACTGTTGGAGGGTCGTTACTGAGGGAGTGCCGCACTGTTGGAGGGTCAGTACTGAGGGAGTGCCGCGCTGTTGGAGGGTCAGTACTGAGGGAGTGCCGCACTGTTGGAGGGTCAGTACTGAGGGAGTGCCGCACTGTTGGAGGGTCGTTACTGAGGGAGTGCCGCACTGTTGGAGGGTCAGTACTGAGGGAGTGCCGCGCTGTTGGAGGGTCAGTACTGAGGGAGTGCCGCACTGTTGGAGGGTCAGTACTGAGGGAGTGCCGCACTGTTGGAGGGTCAGTACTGAGGGAGTGCCGCACTGTTGGAGGGTCAGTACTGAGGGAGTGCCGCACTGTTGGAGGGTCAGTACTGAGGGAGTGCCGCGCTGTCGGAGGGTCAGTACTGAGGGAGTGCCGCACTGTTGGAGGGTCAGTACTGAGGGAGTGCCGCACTGTTGGAGGGTCAGTACTGAGGGAGTGCCGCGCTGTTGGAGGGTCAGTACTGAGGGAGTGCCGCGCTGTTGGAGGGTCAGTACTGAGGGAGCGCCGCACTGTTGGAGGGTCGTTACTGAGGGAGTGCCGCACTGTTGGAGGGTCAGTACTGAGGGAGTGCCGCGCTGTTGGAGGGTCAGTACTGAGGGAGTGCCGCACTGTTGGAGGGTCAGTACTGAGGGAGTGCCGCACTGTTGGAGGGTCGTTACTGAGGGAGTGCCGCACTGTTGGAGGGTCAGTACTGAGGGAGTGCCGCGCTGTTGGAGGGTCAGTACTGAGGGAGTGCCGCACTGTTGGAGGGTCAGTACTGAGGGAGTGCCGCACTGTTGGAGGCTCAGTACTGATTGAGCGCCATGCTGAATTTCAGTTGCAGAAGTGGCAGTTGCCCGCTGAGGAGAACCTCGAACGGCTCTGGGCCCAGGTGGCCCGACTTTGCACTGCAACCCTGCCAGCAGAACGCTGTGAGCACAGCCCAGCCGCTCCCTCCGCCTCCTGAGCGTGCGCGCCCAGCCTCCTACGGTGTCTGCAGTTGCGCGCGACCTCCTCCGGGCAGAAAGGAGTGTGTCTCACGAGGGCCTGTGCCACGTTATCGGACAACATGGCCGAATATCTGGCGTGCAGGCTGTTGGTGGGGAGAAGTGAGGGTGCTGAAGAATTTCACAGGACAGAAACAGGCTATTCGGCCCATCTGGTCCGTGCTGGTGTTTCTGCTCCACACGAGCCTCCTCCCACCATATCCTTCGATTCCTCTCTCCCTCATGTGTTTATCCAGCTTGCCCTTAAATGCATCGATACTATTCACCTCGACCACTCCCTATGGTAGCACATCCCACATTCTCACCACTCTCTGGGGAAAGGAGATTCTCCTGTATTCCCCATTGGATTTATTCGTGACTGTCTGATATTGATGGCCCCCTCGATCTGGTCTCCACCCCCCCGCAAGTGGAAACATCTTCTCTACGTCCACCGGCCGGACACGGGGTAGCGGGGTGGGGGAGGGGGTGGGGGCAATGGAGAACTCCTCACCCATCCCTCGCGCCCCCCCCCCCCACCCCCTTCTCCCAATAGTGGCCGTGGGGGTCTTCTATGTCCACCTGAGAAGCGCAGATGGGGATTGAGGTCTTTTTCGAGAGTCGGCACCTCCGACAGTGTGGGGCTCCCTCAGTACTGCCCCCCCCCCTCCGACAATGCAGGGCACCCTCAGTACCGGCACTGCGGGGGTGGGTGGCAGCAGGGGGCCGTTTGGGGGGGCGGGGGTTTGGGGGAGGAGGTGTCGAGGCTGGATTTTGGAGTTCGAGTGCCCAGAGCGGGGGGGGAGTGGGGGGGGGGCTCAAATTGCCCCCCACCGTGACCTCTGACCCCAGGCAAGAAAGAGTCGGCAAGCCCCCTTAAGCTTCACGCGGGGAAGAAAGCTGGCACCGTAATGGGGTACCTTGGAGCCTTTGGGGAAGGAATGTGAATTCGTCAACCCATCAATGAAATGGGTGTTGGTTGGCCTTCAATTGGCATTTGAGTGACAGCTTGGCCATTGAGTCACCCAGGGAGGCCGCAGGTGGGAGGGCAGAGGGGAGTGAGGCAGGTGCCGAGCGGGCCGCCGGGTGCTGTAGTTTCCGGCCTGGGCGACCGCCATTGCCGCCCACGGCAGAGTGGGCGAGGGCGCACTACAACTCCCGGCGGGCGGCGGGCCTGCGCGACGAGCAGCGCGATGGCCGGCGCGTTCTGAGTGCGTCATTACCGCCACAGCCCCACCCCCCCCCTTCCTCCCCTCCCCCTCCCTCCTCCAACTCTCCGGCACGGAGCGGGGGTGGTGGCCGAGGGGCACGCCGGGATTTGTAGTCCGCCTGACCCTTTGGCGCGGGCGGAGGCGGAGGGGCGGGACTACAAATCCCAGCGAGCCGCGCGGCGGCGCCTGCGCAGTGGCCAGAGAGAGCCCTGCCCAGGCTGGTGGACTTGGGGGGAAAAGACGGCTGGATTGTAAGTTGCAAAGCGCCTGTGCTTCCAGATGGTGTTGGAGGGGGAGCAGCTTTGGCCAATTGTGACCTTGAGTAAGATTGGGGTGAAAAAGGGATAAAAATGGAGGGGGTTGTGTCCCCTTGCCCCCTTGCATAGGCATGTTACCATGGTTACAAGAGCTGGACCCCCCCCCCCCTTCTTGTTGCCATGAAGGGGAAAAAGGGCATAGGGTTGTGGACTGGGCGCCTGATATGCGCGTGGTGGGCATCGGGGGCCCCGATGCACCCCCCAGGTGATTCCAGTGCCCCTTGGCGTGGATGCCAACTTGACGTTGGCCACAGGTCAAAGGTTGCCAATGCTACCACCACGGCGGTCACGTGCCTCCAGTTCAGGGGGTGGGGACGGCTGGGGCGCTACCTGTTTGATGCGGTTCGTCTGCTTTTGGATGGAGCAGGAAGCTCTGTATATACAGTGACAGACCTGTCCCCATCAGTACAGTACCCCAGTGTTATACAGTGACAGACCTGTCCCCACCAGTACTGTACCCCAGTGTTATACAGTGACAGACCCGTCCCCACCAGTACTGTACCCCAGTGTTATACAGTGACAGACCTGTCCCCACCAGTACTGTACCCCAGTGTTACACAGTGACAGACCCGTCCCCACCAGTACTGTACCCCAGTGTTACACAGTGACAGACCCATCCCCACCAGTACTGTACCCCAGTGTTATACACTGACAGACCTGCACCCACCAGTACTGTACCACACTTTTATACACTGACAGACCTGTCCTCACCAGTACTGTACCCCAGTGTTATACAGTGACAGACCTGTCCCCACCAGTACTGTACCCCAGTGTTACACAGTGACAGACCCGTCCCCACCAGTACTGTACCCCAGTGTTATACACTGACAGACCCGTCCCCACCAGTACTGTACCCCAGTGTTATACAGTGACAGACCTGTCCCCATCAGTACTGTACCCCAGTGTTATACACTGACAGACCTGTCCTCACCAGTACTGTACCCCAGTGTTATACAGTGACAGACCTGTCCCCACCAGTACTGTACCCCAGTGTTATACAGTGACAGACCTGTCCCCAGCAGTACTGCACCGCAGTGTTATACAGTGACAGACCCGTCCCCACCAGTACTGCACCACAGTGTTATACAGTGACAGACCTGTCCCCACCAGTACTGTACCGCAGTGTTATACAGTGACAGACCTGTCCCCACCAGTACTGCACCGCAGTGTTATACAGTGACAGACCCGTCCCCACCAGTACTGCACCACAGTGTTATACAGCGACAGACCTGTCCCCACCAGTACTGCACCGCAGTGTTATACAGTGACAGACCTGTCCCCACCAGTACTGTACCCCAGTGTTACACACTGACAGACCGGTCCCCACCAGTACTGCACCGCAGTGTTATACAGTGACAGACCTGTCCCCACCAGTACTGTACCCCAGTGTTGTACAGTGACAGACCGGTCCCCACCAGTACTGCACCGCAGTGTTATACAGTGACAGACCTGTCCCCACCAGTACTGTACCTCAGTGTTATACACTGACAGACCTGTCCCCACCAGTACTGTACCCCAGTGTTATACAGTGACAGACCCGTCCCCACCAGTACTGCACCACAGTGTTATACAGTGACAGACCTGTCCCCACCAGTACTGTACCGCAGTGTTATACAGTGACAGACCTGTCCCCACCAGTACTGCACCGCAGTGTTATACAGTGACAGACCCGTCCCCACCAGTACTGCACCACAGTGTTATACAGTGACAGACCTGTCCCCACCAGTACTGTACCCCAGTGTTATACAGTGACAGACTCGTCCCCACCAGTACTGTACCCCAGTGTTATACAGTGACAGACCTGTCCCCACCAGTACTGTACCCCAGTGTCATACACTGACAGACCCGTCCCCACCAGTACTGTACCCCAGTGTTCCACAGTGACAGAGCTGTCCCCATCAGTACTGTACCCCAGTGTTACACAGTGACAGACCTGTCCTCACCAGTACTGTACCCCAGTGTTATACAGTGACAGACCTGTCCCCACCAGTACTGTACCCCAGTGTTATACAGTGACAGACCTGTCCCCACCAGTACTGTACCCCAGTGTTATACAGTGACAGACCTGTCCCCACCAGTACTGTACCCCAGTGTTACACAGTGACAGACCTGTCCCCACCAGTACTGTACCCCAGTGTTACACAGTGACAGACCTGTCCCCACCAGTACTGTACCCCAGTGTTACACAGTGACAGACCTGTCCCCACCAGTACTGTACCCCAGTGTTTTACACTGACAGACCTGCACCCACCAGTACTGTACCCCAGTGTTATACAGTGACAGACCTGTCCCCACCAGTACTGTACCTCAGTGTTATACAGTGACAGACCTGTCCCCAGCAGTACTGTACCTCAGTGTTATACAGTGACAGACATGTCCCCACCAGTACTGTACCCCAGTGTTACACAGTGACAGACCTGTCCCCACCAGTACTGTACCCCAGTGTTTTACACTGACAGACCTGCACCCACCAGTACTGTACCCCAGTGTTATACAGTGACAGACCTGTCCCCACCAGTACTGTACCACAGTGTTACACAGTGACAGACCTGTCCCCACCAGTACTGTACCCCAGTGTTTTACACTGACAGACCTGCACCCACCAGTACTGTACCCCAGTGTTATACAGTGACAGACCTGTCCCCACCAGTACTGTACCACAGTGTTACACAGTGACAGACATGTCCCCACCAGTACTGTACCCCAGTGTTACACAGTGACAGACCTGTCCCCACCAGTACTGTACCCCAGTGTTTTACACTGACAGACCTGCACCCACCAGTACTGTACCACAGTGTTATATAGTGACAGACCTGTCCCCACCAGTACTGTACCCCAGTGTTTTACACTGACAGACCTGCACCCACCAGTACTGTACCCCAGTGTTATACAGTGACAGACCTGTCCCCACCAGTACTGTACCACAGTGTTATACACTGACAGACCTGTCCCCACGAGTACTGTACCCCAGTGTTTTACACTGACAGACCTGCACCCACCAGTACTGTACCCCAGTGTTTTACACTGACAGACCTGCACCCACCAGTACTGTACCCCAGTATTTTACACTGATAGACCTGCACCCACCAGTACTTTACCCCAGTGTTTTACATTGACAGACCTGCACCCACCAGTACTGTACCACAGTGTTATATAGTGACAGACCTGTCCCCACCAGTACTGTATCCCAGTGTTTTACACTGACAGACCTGCACCCACCAGTACTGTACCCCAGTGTTTTACACTGACAGACCTGCACCCACCAGTACTGTACCCCAGTGTTTTACACTGACAGACCTGTCCCCACCAGTACTGTACCCCAGTGTTTTACACTGACAGACCTGCACCCACCAGTACTGTACCCCAGTGTTATACAGTGACAGACCTGTCCCCACCAGTACTGTACCCCAGTGTTACACAGTGACAGACCTGTCCCCACCAGTACTGTACCCCAGTGTTTTACACTGACAGACCTGCACCCACCAGTACTGTACCTCAGTGTTATACAGTGACAGACCTGTCCCCACCAGTACTGTACCACAGTGTTACACAGTGACAGACATGTCCCCACCAGTACTGTACCCCAGTGTTACACAGTGACAGACCTGTCCCCACCAGTACTGTACCCCAGTGTTTTACACTGACAGACCTGCACCCACCAGTACTGTACCCCAGTGTTACACAGTGACAGACCTGTCCCCACCAGTACTGTACCCCAGTGTTTTACACTGACAGACCTGCACCCACCAGTACTGTACCCCAGTGTTATACAGTGACAGACCTGTCCCCACCAGTACTGTACCACAGTGTTATACACTGACAGACCTGTCCCCACGAGTACTGTACCCCAGTGTTTTACACTGACAGACCTGCACCCACCAGTACTGTACCCCAGTGTTTTACACTGACAGACCTGCACCCACCAGTACTGTATCCCAGTGTTTTACACTGACAGACCTGCACCCACCAGTACTGTACCCCAGTGTTATACAGTGACAGACCTGCACCCACCAGTACTGTACCACAGTGTTATACACTGACAGACCTGCACCCACCAGTACTGTACCCCAGTGTTTTACACTGACAGACCTGCACCCACCAGTACTGTATGCTTGGTAATGTGATGACAGAGACCGTGCACTGAGCAGCTGAGATTGGATTTCATCCCCAGATCGTTTCATTTGGCAGTGTGACTGGTTCCTGATCCCTGGTCGGAGGTTGGCAGTCGTGCCGGACATGGTCCTCGGGGGATGCGCCTCTGTGAAGGGCCACAGGAGGGGATACCCGCAGGGAGCGTCGGCGAGGGCTGCCTGCTGAGTGGCGGCCGAGGGAACAGCATGTGGACCGTTCCCTCCTCCCCCCCGCTGCCCGTCGTGGGCGGCGGCTCCTCGGGGCCCATCCGCGAGGGCTTCCTCTGCCCGCTGTGCCTCAAGGACCTGCAGTCGGTGCAGCAGCTCCAGTCACACTACGAGGACGCCCATTCCAGCGAGGACGACGGGGACATGGTGGGGCAGATCAAGAGTGAGTACCCGGTCGGGCAAGGGGGGGCGGCAGGCGCTGTGCCTGGTGCCAGTGCCCGGGGCTTGGGAGGTGCAAAAACCCACCGGAGGTGGAGCTGCGGATTACTGGGTGGGTGGGTGGTGCAGCCACACACAGTCGAATAGTCATTTTTAAGGCAGAGGTCGATAGAAAAGGTTACAATCCGATCAGCCATCGAGGGGCGGAGCAGACTCGAGGGGCCGAGTGGCCTCTTACTGCCCCTAGTTCATGTGAGTGGGGTGGGGGGGGGGTTATCTCATTGCTGTTTGTGGCATCTTGCTGTGCACCCGTTGGCATTTCACTTTCTCCCCTCCTTTTTCCCCCCCCACTCTCTGCTCCAGCACTTTTCGGCAGGGCCAAACGGAAGTTGCTCAAGAGGGCGGACACGGAGCATGCGGCCTTTGTGTACTCGGGGGGTGTGGACACCGCCAAGTGGGAGCCGCAGGATCTGGGTGAGCTGCGCCAGCGCGCGGCTACTTATTTGACCGTCGTCGCGTCGGCTGCGTGTGCAGGGAGGGAAGGGGGACTCGGAGAGGCTGGGGATTCTCGCCTTGCAGCACGGAGGAGCAAGGGGCGATTAACCAGCGCGGTACGCGGGATAGAAACTGTTTCCGCCGGTTGCAGAGCCCTTTAAATGAAAAAAACTCCATTATCCATTGTGCGGGCAAAGGCGGGCATATCGGTCACAGATCAGCCATCGTCTCGCTGAATGGCGCAACAGGATCGGAGTAAAGCCTCGCGACCCGACCAGACCCACCGACGTGTGTCTCCGCTCGGGACGCGCCTGTATCCTGCGTCCAGCATTCAGGCTCGGGGGCAGGTTGGACTGGGCTGTTTTGTTTCGTATTGCTACCGTTTTAGTCCACGTTTAATCTAAAATGTTTGTCGTCGTCGGGTCGGGAATTTATAAAAAAAAAATTAAAGGGCCGGGGTCGGGTTTTGATTTTATACCCGAGCTAGGCTTTAGCTCAAGAGGGGGCTGAACGGGCCTCCCCCTGTTCCTGTGTAACGGGCTCGAGAGGGGGCTGAATGGGCCTCCTCCTGTTCCTGTGTAACGGGCTCGAGAGGGGGCTGAATGGGCCTCCTCCTGTTCCTGTGTAACAGGCTCGAGAGGGGGCTGAATGGGCCTCCTCCTGTTCCTGTGTAACAGGCTCGAGAGGGGGCTGAATGGGCCTCCTCCTGTTCCTGTGTAACGGGCTCGAGAGGGGGCTGAATGGGCCTCCTCCTGTTCCTGTGTAACAGGCCCGAGAGGGGCTGAATGGGCCTCCTCATGTTTCCGTGTAACAGGCCCGAGAGGGGCTGAATGGGCCTCCTCCTGTTCCTGTGTAACGGGCCCGAGAGGGGCTGAATGGGCCTCCTCATGTTTCCGTGTAACAGGCCCGAGAGGGGCTGAATGGGCCTCCTCCTGTTCCTGTGTAACGGGCCCGAGAGGGGCTGAATGGGCCTCCTCCTGTTCCTGTGTAACAGGCTCGAGAGGGGGCTGAATGAGCCTCCTCCTGTTCCTGTGTAACAGGCTCGAGAGGGGGCTGAATGAGCCTCCTCCTGTTCCTGTGTAACAGGCTCGAGAGGGGGCTGAATGGGCCTCCTCCTGTTCCTGTGCCGCTCTCAGTGGTGAGGCTGCCCACACTGCCCGTGACTGTCCCCAGGGGGTTCGTGCTGTTGTCCCTGACCCCCTCCCAGCTCCAGGCTCGAGATGACGGTTGCCCCTCTGCTTGGCGTGCAGGCGCGACGAGGAACGTGCGGACCGAGTTCCAGCGATGGCGCGGAGCGCGAATCGATCACTACGTCATTGAGGTGAACAAGCTGCTGATTCGCTTGGAAAAGGTGAGGGGGGTGGGGGGGGGGGGGGGGAAGGGTGTGGGAGAGGGGCAGACGTGTGGGGGAGGAGGAGGAGCGGGTAAAACACACTGAGAGGCTTGAGTCATAATCATTTACAGCGCAGAAGGAGGCCATTCGGCCCGTCGAGTCCGTGTCGGCTCTCCGCTGAGCTATCCAGTCGGTCCCACTCCCCGGCTCGATCCCCGCACCCCTGCAAGTCTATTTCTCTCAGGTGGCCAACCAACCTCCTCTTGAAGTCATTGACCGTCTCCACTTCCGCCACCCTCGTGGGCAGCGAGTTCCCGGTCATTACCGCCCGCTGCGTAAACAACGTTATTCCTGACATACCCCACCTCCCCTGCATCTCTGACCCAAAACCTTCAATCTGTGTCCCCTAGTCCTTGTACCATTAGTTAATGGGAGCAGTTTTTCCTTGTCTAATGTATCTAAGCCTGTCATAATCATGGACACTTCTATTTAATCTCCGCTCAATCTCCTTTGTTCTAAGGAGAACAACCCCAGCTTCTCCAACCTAACCTTGCAGCTAAAATCCCCCATCCCTGGAACCATTCTGGTAAATCTCCTCTGCAACCCTCTCAAGGACCCTCACGTCCTTCCTGAACTGTGGTGACCAGAACTGGACGCAATACTCTAGTTGGAGCCTAACCAGAGCTTTGCAAAGGTTCAGCATAACGTCCCTGCTTTTGTACGCAATGCCTCTATTTATGGACCCCAAGTTCCCATATGCTTTACTAACCACTCTCTCAATATGTCCCGCCACCTTCAAAGATCGATGCACATGCACCCCCAGGTCCCTCTGTCCCTGCACGCTCTTTAGAACTGTGCCATTAAGTCTATATTGCCTCTCCCTATCCCTTCTGCCAAAATGTATCACCTCACACTTCTCTCTATTAAACTCCATCTGCCACCTGTCTGCCCACCCCGCTCGCCTGTCTATGTCCTGTTGCAGGCAGTTCATATCAGCCTCACTGTTTGCCGCACCTCCAAGTTTGGTGTCATCGGCGTGACTACGCGAAAGGCATTCCAAAAAAAATGTTGTTGTGTCCGTGAGGAGTCAGCGATGGTCAGAACCTTTCCCCCCCGCCCCCCCCCCCCCCCGCCCCCCCCCGCGTTGAGACCAGGGCAGAACTGGGGCATTTAGACTGGAATGGCTCAGTGGTAGGAGGCAAGGGAAGGAGGAGCAGGGGAGGGGAGTGTGATTGAAAGCCGAGAATGCTGGAAGCACTCGGCAGATCCGACAGCATCTGTGGAGAAAGAGAGAGAAACAGGGAGAGGGGGAATGAACAAAAGGGAAGGTCTGGGGTAGGGTGGAGGGCAGGAGAGAGTGAATGAGAAAAGGGATGACGATGTAAGGCAGAAGGAGATTGTAACGGGATAAGTAAAGGATGGGTCCAGCCGAAGTGTAAATGGGGGGGGCGGGGGGAAAAAGCAGAATTGGCAACAATTGCTGTGCAGAAACACTGGGAGCACTGGTTCTGTTCTGCAATTGTTGAACTCCACGTTGAGTCTGGAAAGCTGTACAGTCTCTAATGGAAAGATGCGATGCTGTTACTGGAGCTGCAGTACAGGAGGTCGAGGATAGAGAGGTTCAGGGAGCAAGGGCGGAGAATTATAACGACAGGTGACCGGAAGCTCGGTGTTCTGGTTGCGGACTGAGCGGAGGTGTTCGGCAAAGTGGAGTCCGCCTTCGGTTTATGTAGAGGAGACGACGTGGTGAGCAGCAAATACGGTATACTGAATTGAGAAAAGTACAAGTAAATCGCAGTCACGCCCGGAAAGGAGTGTTTGGGAGCCCGGAGAGTGAGGAGGTAAAAAGGGGCAGGTGCCGTGGGGAGTGGTGGGGGGGTGGTGGTGGGGGGGGGGGGGGGGGTTGCGATTGCGGAGTGGGACAAGGGGGTTGGCGCTGAGGGAGCAGCCCCTTCGGAACGCTGCCGGGGGGGGGGGAGGGGGAGGATGTCTTTGCTGGTGGCATCGCGCTGGAGGTGGTGGGGTGGAAGGTGAGGGGAGGGGGGGGGGGGGAACGTTTATCGTGGTTCTGGGAGGGCGGGAGAAGGGGTGAGAGCAGGAGCGCAGGAAATCAGAGGTGAGGGTCGAGGATCCCGTCAACCAAGGTGGAAGGGAGAGAATCTGGCATTGCTCTCCTTCGAGCAGAGAAAGTTAAGGGGAGATTTAATGGAGGTGTTCAAAATCAGGAAGGGTTTCAACAGAGTAAATAAGGAGGGTCGGTAACCAGAGGGACACAGATTTAAGATAATCAGGAAAAGAACCAGAGGGGGAGATAGCCAATCAAACTCACTGCATGTTGATGGATCAAATTGTCCGTTCGAACTCACCCGGCTTATTTTCTGTGTCTTATTTGTAGTTGACTGCATTTGACAGAGCATCTACTGACCCAGCAAAGAGGAAAGGTTGGTGGTGTTAGGATTCATTCACTCTCTCTCTCTCTCTATTCCAATGCTTTTGTTTTAAATTCGAGCTCGACAAGGTATTCAGCTTCCGCAGGCCTGCACTTGCATCCCTGCAAACCGTGCTGTAACCGTGTGTGCAAAGTACATTCAGATCGATGAGGACGAATGATTAGACATTTTACTGCTGGTGCTAAGGACTCTCCTTTGCTCAGGCTAAGAGAAACTAACCAGTACTTATTGAGAAGTAAAGTTATACAGAAGCAACAGCAAGTCGACACGTCCCTATCAGCACCGTCCTTGCCAACACACGACAGGCGTCACCCGTCCTGGGAACACTTACTGTTGTGGAACAGATGATGTCACGCTAAGCATTGCAAGCCCAGCATTCTGACGACTTGCCGTTGCCTCTGTATAACCTTACCTCTCAATAAACACTGGTTAGTTTCTCTTAGCCTGAGCCCGTCTGCATCCTCGGACGCACGCGAAAGATCCCACGGTCACGACTCGGGGGGGGGGGGGGGGGGGAGAAAGGCGCGATGGAAATGCACGTCTTTTGTCGCGCTCTATCTCGTGTCTGTATCGCCTTGTGTGCGCCTGCCTGTGTGCTTGAAGGTCTCCCTCTCTCTCCGTGCCGCTCTCCCGTCTCTGTTGGTCCGACCTCTGAGTTTTAAATTGTGCTGTTGTCGCTGTTGGTGAACCACGAGAGCTCTGCTCAGTCTGCTTCCAGTCGGGCCTTGACCCTGTTTTCTTTGTCTCCCCTGTCTCCCCCCCCCACCCCCCCCCGGCAGCTTTGGAGAGGTCCGTGGTGAACTGGGTGAGCGACAGAGATGTGCCATGCTGCCCCGATTGCGGCGCCACCTTCACCATCGCCCTGCGGCGCCATCACTGCCGCCTCTGTGGTTCCATCATGTGCAAGCGTGTGCGCGCAGTTCCTCACCGTGGACTTCGCCCGTAAGTAGGCCTCGTCCTGCCGCGTGTCTCTTTGCCTTGTGTGGCGGGGGGGGGGGGGGGGGTTTGCCGGGTGCTGGGATTCAGTGGGTCTGGGCATCGCCGTCCCCCTTGCAGCCCAGTCGTCCCACATGCCCGAATTTCCCCCTGCCAGATACGGAGTGGCTTTTCCTGGCTGCGTCGCCTTTGCTCTACTGTTTGATAACCCATTCCCCACCATTTCTCAGTCGATTTTACGCACCCCCCCCCCAACCCCCTCCCACCCCTCCCTTCAGCGCTCCTCTAGCTTTGCTTCCCCTGTTCTTCATCAGTTCCACACCCCACGCACCCACCACAGGCTCGAGGGAGGCTGAATGGGCCTCCTCCTGTTCCTGTGTAACAGGCTCAAAAGGGGCTGAATGGGCCTCCTCCTGTTCCTGTGTAACAGGCTCGAGAGGGGCTGAATGGGCCTCCTCCTGTTCCCGTGTAACAGGCTCAAAAGGGGCTGAATGGGCCTCCTCCTGTTCCTGTGTAACAGGCTCGAGAGGGGCTGAATGGCCTCCTCCTGTTCCTGTGTAACAGACTCGAGAGGGGGCTGAATGGGCCTCCTCCTGTTCCAGTGTAACAGGCTCGAGAGAGAGGGGCTGAATGGGCCTCCTCCTGTTCCCGTGTATCAGGCTCAAAAGGGGCTGAATGGGCCTCCTCCTGTTCCTGTGTAACAGGCTCGAGATTGGCTGAATGGGCCTCCTCCTGCTCCTGTGTAACAGGCTCGACAGGGGGCTGAATGGGCCTCCTCCTGTTCCTGTGTAACAGGCTCGAGAGGGGCTGAATGGGCCTCCTCCTGTTCCTGTGTAACAGGCTCGAGAGGGGCTGAATGGGCCTCCTCCTGCTCCTGTGTAACAGACTCGAGAGGGGCTGAATGGGCCTCCTCCTGTTCCCGAGTAACAGGCTCGAGGGGGGGGCTGAATGGGCCTCCTTCTGTTCCTGTGTAACAGGCTCGAGAGGGGCTGAATGGGCCTCCTCCTGTTCCTGTGCAACAGGCTCAAGAGGGGCTGAATGGGCCTCCTCCTGTTCCCGTGTAACAGGCACGAGAGGGGCTGAATATCACACTGGAAGAGGCCATTCAGCCCCCCTCGAGCCTGTACTGGCCCATTCAAGCAGATGGTGACTGACCTGTTCCTTTTTTGTGCTCGGACAGACAAGCTGACGAGGGCGGTGAGGGCATCGATGGCGGCTGGCGGGACCTCGTGCGGTCCCGATCGGGCGGTGGGCAGTTTTGAGAGTCGCCGGAGGTTGAGTGTGACCAGTGTCGCCTCACTGCTGGAGAGAAGGACGATGATCGGATTATGTCTTGTCAGCACTGCAAAGGCATCCTGGAGCAGCGGGAGAGGCGGCTGGACGAGAAGGACAACTCGCCCGTCGTCACTCAGTTCTATGAGGTACAGCACGGGGGTTAGATACAGAGTAAATCCCCCTCTACACTGTCCCCCATCAAACACTCCCAGGACAGGGACAGCACGGGGGTTAGATACAGAGTAAAGCTCCCTCTACACTGTCCCCATCAAACACTCCCAGGACAGATACAGCACGGGGGTTAGATACAGAGTAAAGCTCCCTCTACACTGTCCCCCATCAAACACTCCCACGACAGGTTCAGCACGGGGGTTAGATACAGAGTAATGCTCCCTCTACACTTGGAGTGGGGTGACGCAGTTTGTGGCTGGGGTAAGATAGTGTCTGAGGGTGAGGGGACTTGGCTGTGTTTGTAATCAGATGTTTTGCTGATCTACCACAGAAACTGCGCTCTTGCATTGTGAAGGTAGAAAAAATGGCTCCAGATTACATGAAGATGGCTGACTCGCTGAAGTAAGTGGCAAGTTTGGGGTGAATTGTGGGGGGCAGTGCATGTTCGTTTCTGTTAAACAGCGAGCGCAAGCTTTCACATGGTCCTGCCGGAGGGTCGGTACTGAGGGAGTGCCGCACTGTCGGAGGGTCGGTACTGAGGGAGCGCCGCACTGCCGGAGGGTCGGTACTGAGGGAGTGCCGCACTGCCGGAGGGTCGGTACTGAGGGAGCGCCGCACTGTCGGAGGGTCAGTACTGAGGGAGCGCCGCACTGCCGGAGGGTCGGTACTGAGGGAGTGCCGCACTGCCGGAGGGTCGGTACTGAGGGAGCGCCGCACTGTCGGAGGGTCAGTACTGAGGGAGCGCCGCACTGTCGGAGGGTCAATACTGAGGGAACGCCGCACTGTCGGAGGGTCGGTACTGAGGGAGCGCCGCACTGTCGGAGCGTCAGTACTGAGGGAGCGCTGCACTGTCGGAGCGTCGGTACTGAGGGAGCGCCGCACTGTCGGAGCGTCGGTACTGAGGGAGCGCCGCACTGTCGGAGGGTCGGTACTGAGGGAGTGCCGCACTGTCGGAGCGTCAGTACTGAGGGAGTGCCGCACTGTAGGAGGGTCGGTACTGAGGAGCGCCGCACTGCCGGTGGGTCAGTACTGAGGGAGCGCCGCACTGTCGGAGGGTCAGTACTGAGGGAGCGCCGCACTGTCGGAGGGTCAGTACTGAGGGAGCGCCGCACTGTCGGAGCGTCAGTACTGAGGGAGCGCCGCACTGTCGGAGCGTCAGTACTGAGGGAGCGCCGCACTGTCGGAGGGTCAGTACTGAGGGAGCGCCGCACTGTCGGAGGGTCAGTACTGAGGGAGCGCCGCACTGTCGGAGGGTCAGTACTGAGGGAGCGCCGCACTGTCGGAGGGTCAGTACTGAGGGAGCGCCGCACTGTCGGAGGGTCAGTACTGAGGGAGCGCCGCACTGTCGGAGGGTCAGTACTGAGGGAGCGCCGCACTGTCGGAGGGTCAGTACTGAGGGAGCGCCGCACTGTCGGAGGGTCAGTACTGAGGGAGCGCCGCACTGTCGGAGGGTCAGTACTGAGGGAGCGCCGCACTGTCGGAGGGTCAGTACTGAGGGAGCGCCGCACTGTCGGAGGGTCAGTACTGACGGAGCGCCGCACTGTCATGAGGACCGTGTCTCAGGGTGAGACGTTAAACGAAGGCCTCCATCTGCCCTCTCGGCTGGATGTAAAAGATTCCACGGTCACTGTTGGACGACGAGCATTGTTGGCTGGGACGGTCTCCCCAGTGCCGTGGCGGCCCCCGCATGGAGCCCTCCAAGGCCATCGTTCAGAACGCAGGGGTGACGTGACCGTTTATCACGTCGCTGTTTGTGGGAGCTTGCTGTGCACAAATTGGCTGCCTCGCCTCCGACATGCCAACAGTCCTTCGCTGGCTGCGACGAACTTCGCCATGTCCTGTGGTGGTGAGCGGCGCTACATTAATGCGTGTTGTTTCTGACTGGTAACAGTGCAGGAGAGACCAACTACGAACTGGAGCGAGCCTCGAACATGCGAGTGGAACTCATGAAGCTGTACGAGCGGATCGACCTCCTCAGGTAGGTGGTCAGTCCCGGCAGAAGGGGAGACGGAGTGGGGCGGGGTGGGGGGAAATGCTCTGATAATTCCTCTTGGGAGATAGAAAGCAGCCCAGGACCTTGCACGGGACTGTGCGTTATCGATATCATGCCAGCTGTACGCCCCTTGCCCGCCCACCCACCCACCCTCAGCAGGCGATCCAGCCCCCTCGTGAAGGGATACAGACAGAGAGTTCTGGTCCTTGGGCCGAGCTTGAGGTTTCTTTAAAACCGGCTGTTGACCTTATTCTTTCTGCTCGAAAATGTATGTGCTCGGCTGCGATGCACCCCAAGGTTGAATAGCCAGCTCCCTATGGCAGCTGGGGTCACTGGAAATCGTCCTCAGGCATACCGGTGCCTCTATCCCACCCACCCCCCCCCCCCCGCCACTGTCTGCGGGTCGCCCCGTCGCGGACCCCCGACTGCCAGTTTGGGAGGAGGGAGCTGTTTGGCTGTGGGAGCCCTCGTGCGCCCCCTCTCCTGGCAGTCCGACAACGGGGCCCGAGTGGGTTGACTCGATCTGTGGATTCTGTTTTTTTTTTTTTTTGTTTCTCCACCGCCCCGACCCCTCGACTCCTTACCGTCGGTGTACTTCGCCCGGTTACCCTGCACCCAGCCCCTGCACACGTGACTCTCTCTGCCTTTTTCTGCTGCTCCCCGACAGTAAGCGGATTTCCGCCTGGGACACTGTGACGACCCACAGCCACATCCCAAAACTCTGCAACTCCAGAGAATGATCCGACTGTCAGCGACACAGTTCCTGCAGGTAAGGGAACCGCGCGTCGGGAATCAGCACAGCAAGGGAGAATGCCCCTGCTCCCCTTCTCCTTTCTCCCCCCTCCCCCCCCTTCCCCAACAATCCCATTCCCCTCTCCCCCCCCCCGCACTCCCGTTCCCCTCTTCCCCTCCGCCCCCCACTCCCGTTCCCCTCTTCCCCCCCCCCCCCCACTCCCGTTCCCCTCTCCCCCCCCCGCACTCCCGTTCCCCTCTTCCTCCCCCCCCACTCCCGTCCCCCTCTTCCTCCCCCCCCACTCCCGTTCCCCTCTCCTCCCCCCCCCACTCCCGTTCCCCTCTTCCTCCCCCCCCCACTCCCGTTCCCCTCTTCCTCCCCCCCCACTCCCGTTCCCCTCTTCCTCCCCCCCCCACTCCCGTTCCCCGCTCCCCCCCCCCACTCCCATTCCCCTATTTCTCTGCTGCTATTTCTCTGTCTGTCTGTGTCTCTCTTTCTCTCGATCTCTTTCTCTCGATCTCTTTCTCTCGATCTCTTTCTCTCGATCTCTTTCTCTCGATCTCTTTCTCTCGATCTCTTTCTCTCGATCTCTTTCTCTCGATCTCTTTCTCTCTCGATCTCTTTCTCTCTCGATCTCTTTTTCTCTCGATCTCTTTTTCTCTCGATCTCTTTTCTCTCGATCTCTTTTTCTCTCGATCTCTTTTTCTCTCGATCTCTTTTTCACTCGATCTCTTTTTCACTCGATCTCTTTTTCACTCGATCTCTTTTTCACTCGATCTCTTATCTCTTTCTCTCTCGATCTCTTTCTCTCTCGATCTCTTTCTCTCTCGATCTCTTTCTCTCTCGATCTCTTTCTCTCTCGATCTCTTTCTCTCTCGATCTCTTTCTCTCTCGATCTCTTTCTCTCTCGATCTCTTTCTCTCGATCTCTTTCTCTCGATCTCTTTCTCTCGATCTCTTTCTCTCGATCTCTTTCTCTCGATCTCTTTCTCTCGATCTCTTTCTCTCGATCTCTTTCTCTCGATCTCTTTTTCTCTCGATCTCTTTTTCTCTCGATCTCTTTTTCTCTCGATCTCTTTTTCTCTCGATCTCTTTTTCTCTCGATCTCTTTTCTCTCGATCTCTTTTTCTCTCGATCTCTTTTTCTCTCGATCTCCTTTTCTCTCGATCTCCTTTTCTCTCGATCTCCTTTTCTCTCGATCTCCTTTTCTCTCGATCTCTTTTCTCTCGATCTCTTTTTCTCTCGATCTCTTTTTCTCTCGATCTCTTTTTCTCTCGATCTCTCTTCTCTCTCTCGATCTCTCTTTCTCTCTCTCGATCTCTCTTTCTCTCTCTCGATCTCTCTTTCTCTCTCTCGATCTCTCTTTCTCTCTCTCGATCTCTCTTTCTCTCTCTCGATCTCTCTTTCTCTCTCTCGATCTCTCTTTCTCTCTCTCGATCTCTCTTTCTCTCTCTCGATCTCTCTTTCTCTCTCTCGATCTCTCTTTCTCTCTCTCGATCTCTCTTTCTCTCTCTCGATCTCTCTTTCTCTCTCTCGATCTCTCTTCTCTCTCTCGATCTCTTTCTCTCTCTCGATCTCTTTCTCTCTTATCTCGATCTCTTTCTCTCTTATCTCGATCTCTTTCTCTCTTATCTCGATCTCTTTCTCTCTTATCTCGATCTCTTTCTCTCTTATCTCGATCTCTTTCTCTCTTATCTCGATCTCTTTCTCTCTTATCTCGATCTCTTTCTCTCTTATCTCGATCTCTTTCTCTCTTATCTCGATCTCTTTCTCTCTTATCTCGATCTCTTTCTCTCTTATCTCGATCTCTTTCTCTCTTATCTCTCTCTCTTTCTCTCTTATCTCTCTCTCTTATCTCTTATCTCTCTCTCTTATCTCTCTCTCTTATCTCTCTCTCTTATCTCTCTCTTCTATCTCTCTCTATCTCTTACTATCTCTCTATCTCTTACCATCTCTATCTCTTACCCTCTCTATCTCTTACCCTCTCTATCTCTTACCCTCTCTATCTCTTACCCTCTCTATCTCTTACCCTCTCTATCTCTTACCCTCTCTATCTCTTACCCTCTCTATCTCTTACCCTCTCGATCTCTTACCCTCTCTATCTCTTACCCTCTCTATCTCTTACCCTCTCTATCTCTTACCCTCTCTATCTCTTACCCTCTCTATCTCTTACCCTCTCTATCTCTTACCCTCTCTATCTCTTACCCTCTCTATCTCTCTCACCCTCTCTATCTCTCTCACCCTCTCTATCTCTCTCACCCTCTCTATCTCTCTCACCCTCTCTATCTCTCTCACCCTCTCTATCTCTCTCACCCTCTCTATCTCTCTCACCCTCTCTATCTCTCTCACCCTCTCTATCTCTCTCACCCTCTCTATCTCTCTCACCCTCTCTATCTCTCTCACCCTCTCTATCTCTCTCACCCTCTCTATCTCTCTCACCCTCTCTATCTCTCTCACCCTCTCTATCTCTCTCACCCTCTCTATCTCTCTCACCCTCTCTATCTCTCTCACCCTCTCTATCTCTCTCACCCTCTCTATCTCTCTCACCCTCTCTATCTCTCTCACCCTCTCTATCTCTCTCACCCTCTCTATCTCTCTCACCCTCTCTATCTCTCTCACCCTCTCTATCTCTCTCACCCTCTCTATCTCTCTCACCCTCTCTATCTCTCTCACCCTCTCTATCTCTCTCACCCTCTCTATCTCTCTCACCCTCTCTATCTCTCTCACCCTCTCTATCTCTCTCACCCTCTCTATCTCTCTCACCCTCTCTATCTCTCTCACCCTCTCTATCTCTCTCACCCTCTCTATCTCTCTCACCCTCTCTATCTCTTACCCTCTCTATCTCTCTCTCTGTCTATCTCTCTCTGTCTATCTCTTTCTCTCTATCTCTTTCTCTCTATCTCTTTCTCTCTATCTCTTTCTCTCTATCTCTTTCTCTCTATCTCTTTCTCTCTATCTCTTTCTCTCTATCTCTTTCTCTCTATCTCTTTCTCTCTATCTCTTTCTCTCTATCTCTTTCTCTCTATCTCTTTCTCTCTATCTCTTTCTCTCTATCTCTTTCTCTCTATCTCTTTCTCTCTATCTCTTTCTCTCTATCTCTTTCTCTCTATCTCTCTCTCTCTATCTCTCTCTCTCTATCTCTCTCTCTCTATCTCTCTCTCTCTATCTCTCTCTCTGTCTATCTCTTTCTCTCTATCTCTCTTTCTCTCTTTCTCTCTATCTCTCTTTCTCTCTATCTCTCTTCTCTCTATCTCTTTCTGTCTATCTCTTTCTGTCTATCTCTTTCTGTCTATCTCTTTCTGTCTATCTCTTTCTGTCTATCTCTCACTCTCTCTCTCTCTCTATCTATCTATCTCTCTCTATCTCTCTCTATCTCTCACTCTCTCTCTCTCTCTCTCTATCTATCTATCTATCTCTCTCTCTCTATCTATCTCTATCTCTATCTCTTACTATCTCTCTATCTCTTACTATCTCTCTATCTCTTACTATCTCTCTATCTCTTACTATCTCTCTATCTCTTACTATCTCTCTATCTCTTACTATCTCTCTATCTCTTACTATCTCTCTATCTCTTACTATCTCTCTATCTCTTACTATCTCTCTATCTCTTTCTTTCTATCTCTCTATCTCTATCTCTCTATCTCTATATCTATCTCTCTATCTCTTTCTCTCTCTATCTCTTTCTCTCTCTATCTCTTTCTCTCTCTATCTCTTTCTCTCTCTATCTCTTTCTCTCTCTATCTCTTTCTCTCTCGATCTCTTTCTCTCTCGATCTCTTTCTCTCTCGATCTCTTTCTCTCTCGATCTCTTTCTCTCTCGATCTCTTTCTCTCTCTATCTCTCGATCTCTATCTCTCGATCTCTATCTCTCGATCTCTATCTCGATCTCTATCTCTCTCTTTCCTCTGTCTATCTCT
>NW_027141726.1:12500-17500 GCF_036365525.1 Heterodontus francisci
TTTCGGACTTAGTCTCTGGACATTATTCGACGGATTTTCTGGTTAACCATTTGCCCTTTCGGACTTAGTCTCTGGGCATTATTTTCGACTTTTTGGTTAATGATTTCATACTTTTTACTTACTTTTGCCCTTTTTGGTTAATGATTACTCTGCTTACTGGTTAACCATTTGCCCTTTCGGACTTAGTCTCTGGACATTATTTTCGAGTTTTTGGTTAATGATTTCACACTTTTAACATATTTTTGCGCTTTTTGGTTAATGATTACTCTGCTTACTGGTTAACCATTTGCCCTTTCGGACTTAGTCTCTGGACATTATTTTCGACTTTTTGGTTAATGATTTCACACTTTTTACTTACTTTTGCGATTTTTGGTTAATGATTTCACACTTTTAACATATTTTTGCGCTTTTTGGTTAATGATTACTCTGCTTACTGGTTAACCATTTGCCCTTTCGGACTTAGTCTCTGGAGATTATTTTCGACTTTTTGGTTAATGATTTCACACTTTTAACTTAATTTTGTGCTTTTTGGTTAATGATTTCACACTTTTTACTTACTTTTGCGATTTTTGGTTAATGATTACTCTGCTTACTGGTTAACCATTTGCCCTTTCGGACTTAGTCTCTGGACATTATTTTCGAGTTTTTGGTTAATGATTTCACACTTTTAACATATTTTTGCGCTTTTTGGTTAATGATTACTCTGCTTACTGGTTAACCATTTGCCCTTTCGGACTTAGTCTCTGGAGATTATTTTCGAGTTTTTGGTTAATGATTTCACACTTTTTACTTACTTTTGCGCTTTTTGGTTACTGATTTCACACTTTTTACATATTTTTGCGCTTTTTGGTTAATGATTACTCTGCTTACTGGTTAATTATTTGCCCTTTCGGACTTAGTCTCTGCACATTATTTTCGAGTTTTTGGTTAATGATTTCACACTTTTAACATATTTTTGCGCTTTTTGGTTAATGATTACTCTGCTTACTGGTTAACCATTTGCCCTTTCGGACTTAGTCTCTGGAGATTATTTTCGAGTTTTTGGTTAATGATTTCACACTTTTTACTTACTTTTGCGCTTTTTGGTTACTGATTTCACACTTTTTACATATTTTTGCGCTTTTTGGTTAATGATTACTCTGCTTACTGGTTAATTATTTGCCCTTTCGGACTTAGTCTCTGCACATTATTTTCGAGTTTTTGGTTAATGATTTCACACTTTTAACATATTTTTGCGCTTTTTGGTTAATGATTACTCTGCTTACTGGTTAACCATTTGCCCTTTCGGACTTAGTCTCTGGAGATTATTTTCGACTTTTTGGTTAATGATTTCACACTTTTAACTTAATTTTGTGCTTTTTGGTTAATGATTTCACACTTTTTACTTACTTTTGCGATTTTTGGTTAATGATTACTCTGCTTACTGGTTAACCATTTGCCCTTTCGAACTTAGTCTCTGGACATTATTTTCGAGTTTTTGGTTAATGATTTCACACTTTTAACATATTTTTGCGCTTTTTGGTTAATGATTACTCTGCTTACTGGTTAATTATTTGCCCTTTCGGACTTAGTCTCTGCACATTATTTTCGAGTTTTTGGTTAATGATTTCACACTTTTAACATATTTTTGCGCTTTTTGGTTACTGATTTCATACTTTTTACTTACTTTTGCGCCTTTTGGTTAATGATTACTCTGCTTACTGGTTAACCATTTGCCCTTTCGGACTTAGTCTCTGGACATTATTTTCGAGTTTTTGGTTAATGATTTCACACTTTTAACATATTTTTGCGATTTTTGGTTAATGATTACTCTGCTTACTGGTTAACCATTTGCCCTTTCGGACTTAGTCTCTGGACATTATTTTCGAGTTTTTGGTTAATGATTTCACACTTTTTACTTACTTTTGCGATTTTTGGTTAATGATTTCACACTTTTTACTTACTTTTGCGATTTTTGGTTAATGATTACTCTGCTTACTGGTTAACCATTTGCCCTTTCGGACTTGGTCTCTGGACATTATTTTCGAGTTTTTGGTTAATGATTTCACACTTTTTACTTACTTTTGCGATTTTTGGTTAATGATTACTCTGCTTACTGGTTAACCATTTGCCCTTTCGGACTTAGTCTCTGGAGATTATTTTCGAGTTTTTGGTTAATGATTTCACACTTTTTACTTACTTTTGCGATTTTTGGTTAATGATTACTCTGCTTACTGGTTAACCATTTGCCCTTTCGGACTTAGTCTCTGCACATTATTTTCGAGTTTTTGGTTAATGATTTCACACTTTTAACATATTTTTGCGCTTTTTGGTTAATGATTACTCTGCTTACTGGTTAACCATTTGCCCTTTTGGACTTAGTCTCTGGACATTATTTTCGAGTTTTTGGTTAATGATTTCACACTTTTTACTTACTTTTGCGATTTTTGGTTAATGATTTCACACTTTTTACTTACTTTTGCGATTTTTGGTTAATGATTACTCTGCTTACTGGTTAACCATTTGCCCTTTCGGACTTAGTCTCTGGAGATTATTTTCGAGTTTTTGGTTAATGATTTCACACTTTTTACTTACTTTTGCGATTTTTGGTTAATGATTTCACACTTTTTACTTACTTTTGCGATTTTTGGTTAATGATGACTCTGCTTACTGGTTAACCATTTGCCCTTTCGGACTTGGTCTCTGGACATTATTTTCGAGTTTTTGGTTAATGATTTCACACTTTTAACATAATTTTGCGCTTTTTGGTTAATGATTACTCTGCTTGCTTGTTACTGATTTCCCCTTTCGGACTTGATCTCTGGCCGTTCTTTTCGACCTTTTTGGATAAGGTTTCCACACTCTGAAATTATTTTGGGCTCACTGATTAGGCGAGATCAAGGGGGCATGCCTGGGCACTTTGGGCTCAGTTTGGGAAGGCGGCGTCCGTGTGCTCCTCCGCCCTTCCCGCACTTGCGGCTAGGTTTGCCAAACTGCGCTGACCCGCAGCCCTGCCTTTTTGCCCACGGCACGGAACGACTCAAGTCTGGCTCCGTTCCAGGCCGTTGCCTCCGGCTGCCCGCCGTCCGGCCGGCCTGGGACGTACCCCGGCTGACGGCGCCGGAGGCCCTCTAGCAGCCACCGGTGCCGCGGGCCAATGGGTCCGGGCGTTCCGGAGCTATCGGTGGGGAAGTGCTCTCCCCTTTTCCTGACGCCGTTCGCCCGAGCAGAGGTGCAGCCTGACGGGACTGCTGTCGCCTTCCGCGGCGCACCGGCCCCTTTCACCTGCCGTCGACCGCGCGGAGCTCGGACCTCCCTCCCCGAAGTTATGGCCCCGGCGCCGGAGGGTGCCCGGGGCCGGGCATTCAGCGGGGTGAGTCTTCACCTTCCCGGTCAGCCTGCGGGGTCGGTGCGCCGGCACTCGACGCCGGAGGGTCCCCTCTTTCCGTAGAGCCCCGCCCGGTGCCGATCGGCCGGCGGATTGCGGAGCGAACCGCGCCTGACCGACGGGCCTCGGAAACCCGTTGCAGTCGACGGGGGGGAACCGGACAGCGGGACGAGGTGCCGATTCCACCCGCAGATTCGATCCCGAAATCCCGCGGGATTCGGCGGTCCGACCCGACAGATTCAAACGTCGCCCGGGCGGCCCCCAGCGGTCGGGCCGGCCTGGTTCCGCCACCGCCCGATGCCCCTCGCCCCCGGCTACCGCCGGCCGCGCAGACCGAGCGAATGCGGCCGGACGTCCGGCGGCAATCGGCCGGAAAGCGGTATGGCCATTTCCTACTGTCCCTCGGACGGGCAGAGGGGCGGCGCCGGGGCACTCGCGGACCAGGCCGCGCCCCTCCGAGCCCTACCGCCTGCCGTCGACCGCGCGGGGATCGGACCCTCCTCGCCGAAGTTATGGAGGTAAGACCGGGAGGCTGCCCAGGGTCGGGACTTCAACCGGCTGCCGCCACCCTTTCCCGCCTGTCCCACGGGCTCGGAGATCCAGGCCCTGCAAAGACCCTCCGGTCGCCACCCGACAGGTGCTTTACCGGAGAAATCGTAAACCGGCGTCAGGGCCGGACCTGTCCCGCAGAGGGCAGCCTGCGCCCTTATGCTTTCCCTTTTGCTTTGGCCCCGCAGTAGCAAATGGTTCACCGATAAGTCGGGAACCCACACGCCCGGCCCCACCCGCCCATCCTTCCGCAATGCATCGCCTAGACACACGCACCAAGGGCGCTCTCCTTCCCCCGCCTCCCACATCCCACAGGATGTGCCCTCAGACCACGGCGCCCACACAACCACCCACCCACCCAACCTTCCTAAACACGCCGGCAAACATGCATACAAACACGGCCACCTTCGCAAATTCACCCCCACGCCGACTATTAAGCCCGGCAAGACTCATTGCAGCCAACCGCGGCCAAAAGTTGAAGTGACAACTCATTAACCAATTTCCAAAATTAGGCCAACTGAATAACCAGACTCTTTGTCAATCTGACGACGGGGGCAAATCATAAACCGGTTCTGCCCACTGCTAGCCTTCGCAAAGTCACCCCCGCACGCCGACTATTAAGCCCGGCAAGACTCATTGTAGCCAACCGCGGCCAAAAGTTGAAGTGACAACTCATTAACCAATTTACAACATTTGGACAACTGATTAACCAGACTCTTTGTCAATCTGACGACGGGGGCAAATCATAAACCGGTTCTGCCCACTGCTAGCCTTCGCAAAGTCACCCCCGCACGCCGACTATTAAGCCCGGCAAGACTCATTGTAGCCAACCGCGGCCAAAAGTTGAAGTGACAACTCATTAACCAATTTACAACATTTGGACAACTGATTAACCAGACTCTTTGTCAATCTGACGACGGGAGCAAATCATAAACCGGTTCTGCCCACTGCTAGCCTTCGCAAAGTCACCCCCCCCCCCCCACGCCGACTATTAAGCCCGGCAAGACTCATTGCAGCCAACCGCGGCCAAAAGTTGAAGTGACAACTCATTAACCAATTTACAACATTTGGACAACTGATTAAC
>NW_027141726.1:27500-32500 GCF_036365525.1 Heterodontus francisci
TGGCCGGAACGGGACGCCCCGCTCCGGAGCTTCACAATCGGACCACTGCGGTAGCGACCAGTGGGACGTCTCGGCCTCACACGAACAGCACAGAGATCAGCACACAGGAGACGGCGCACAACGAGTAATCTACCTAGCACGCCGCCGACCAAGTGGCCAAACTCTCGAGAGGAATGTCCGTCTGACACAAGGGACAGAAACGGGAGGTAACCGCTGAGCCTGAAACACCAGCAAATAAATGCTAGCCCGCCTGGGCCCTCCAACGTCGGACAGTCCTCGCCGTATCGATCGAGTGACCTGGGCACGCACTTTTTTTTCCTTTCACACAGTGTGGGGTTGGCGGCGGCGGGGGGGGGGGGAGAAAGCATGCAACTTGGTTGACGTCGCCTGGTCAACTCGCATCGGTTTTCCGTCCCCATCACTGTAAGGAGCAACCGCGACCAGCGTAGCCAAACAGGTCGACCAAAGCTTTCGGCGCTCGCACGGAGAGGTGATGCCAGCCGGCGTGCGTCGCCTAACTTGGACAAAATTCTGGGCACGCACTTTTCGTTTGAGACTAGGACATACATGTAGTGCAACCCAAGGAAACCAGGCGACGCCGCCACAATCTGCGCCTGACAGACAAAGATAACCGTTCACAAGGAGCCTTGTTATTTCGCACCAAGTCTTTTGCGGGCATAGTTTCTTTCTTTGACATGTATATCTGTATGAAGGTCGGCTTTGCTCTGCCATCGCAGCCTCCCTTCTTTGCTTTTCTCACTGTACCAACAGACATGTCATAGACTTTGGTTTTTTTTTTATTAATTCTTTTCCTGTGGGTGTGGTGTGCCTCCGCACCCCCCAATCTGTTCCAAGGCCTTGTTTTCTCTCGCTCGCCAAAACACTTTGTCTGTTTTCACAGCCAGTCTACCGGCCTAGACCCAACTGTGCGATATTTCAGAGCCGGCAACAGAGCATGGAAAGTCCGCCAGATTTACCCTTAAATGCTCATAAATGACTTCCAGGCACTCTTCGGAAGGTCTTTTATTTCAAAAGAAGGTCCTTCCTTGAGGGAGCACTTCTTCGGCCACTTTGCAAGTGCAACCGCTGCCAGCAAAAGTTCTGAAAATCGAGTTCCCGAAAATCTCCGGGTACCCCGCCAACCCCCAGCCACCCGAATCGCAAGTGTCAATTCGGCGGGTTGCCTGCCGGTAGTCCTTCCGAAAATGAGGCGCCAAATCGCCGCAACGGCCATTTTTCATTTCGGCATCGGGACTTCCGACGGCAACTGATTAACTAGCCCGGGGACTAGAGCGGCAGCAAATGCAACGTGCCCTCTTGGCGGGAGCAACTTGACCGCCCCCGTGGGGAAAGGTCAACTCGGGGCCCGGGAAAGTCGCCGAGTCCGACCCCATACACTTCCATGAGTTGGGGGTTTTGGCCTTCCCGGCCCAAGGCTCGCCTTATTTCGGCCTGCACTTTCGGAAAAGGGTGCATTCCTTTTGGTTAATGATTTCACCAGCCCGGGTCTTAGCCTCTGCCCCGACGGCTAAGTCTTTTGGTTAATGATTTCCTGCGGCTGGGACTACCCTTTCCCCCGCCCTGCAGGCACCCGGGTCGGGAGGCCGTCGGGGGCACTTTCCGGGGCAAATCCGGACCCTTACGCAAGGGAGAGTGCGCCCCCCGCCTCGGCCGGGGGTCAGGCTGCCGCCTATTAAGCCCGACAGAAAACCCGAAAAATGGACGAAAATGGGAAAAAATCCCCATCCGAAAAAGGCTTAAAAGTCGGTTGGGCGGCAGCTAGGGTCGGTCTCTGCAGACCTGGAGGCTCGGGTGGACTCTTGGAATAAACGTCCAAGTCCCGACTTGCCACCTCCTACTACTGTGCAGATACCCCGCCAACCCCCAGCCACCCGAATGACAAGCGTCCGATCAGCGGGACGAATTTGACAACTCTGGCCGGACCTCTGGAACTCCATCCCGGGTAACCGGGGCAAATTTTTCCGCTTGATCGCCCTTCCACTGGTTAACCATTTGCCCTTTCGGACTTAGTCTCTGGACATTATTCGACGGATTTTCTGGTTAACCATTTGCCCTTTCGGACTTAGTCTCTGGGCATTATTTTCGACTTTTTGGTTAATGATTTCATACTTTTTACTTACTTTTGCCCTTTTTGGTTAATGATTACTCTGCTTACTGGTTAACCATTTGCCCTTTCGGACTTAGTCTCTGGACATTATTTTCGAGTTTTTGGTTAATGATTTCACACTTTTAACATATTTTTGCGCTTTTTGGTTAATGATTACTCTGCTTACTGGTTAACCATTTGCCCTTTCGGACTTAGTCTCTGGACATTATTTTCGACTTTTTGGTTAATGATTTCACACTTTTTACTTACTTTTGCGATTTTTGGTTAATGATTTCACACTTTTAACATATTTTTGCGCTTTTTGGTTAATGATTACTCTGCTTACTGGTTAACCATTTGCCCTTTCGGACTTAGTCTCTGGAGATTATTTTCGACTTTTTGGTTAATGATTTCACACTTTTAACTTAATTTTGTGCTTTTTGGTTAATGATTTCACACTTTTTACTTACTTTTGCGATTTTTGGTTAATGATTACTCTGCTTACTGGTTAACCATTTGCCCTTTCGGACTTAGTCTCTGGACATTATTTTCGAGTTTTTGGTTAATGATTTCACACTTTTAACATATTTTTGCGCTTTTTGGTTAATGATTACTCTGCTTACTGGTTAACCATTTGCCCTTTCGGACTTAGTCTCTGGAGATTATTTTCGAGTTTTTGGTTAATGATTTCACACTTTTTACTTACTTTTGCGCTTTTTGGTTACTGATTTCACACTTTTTACATATTTTTGCGCTTTTTGGTTAATGATTACTCTGCTTACTGGTTAATTATTTGCCCTTTCGGACTTAGTCTCTGCACATTATTTTCGAGTTTTTGGTTAATGATTTCACACTTTTAACATATTTTTGCGCTTTTTGGTTAATGATTACTCTGCTTACTGGTTAACCATTTGCCCTTTCGGACTTAGTCTCTGGAGATTATTTTCGAGTTTTTGGTTAATGATTTCACACTTTTTACTTACTTTTGCGCTTTTTGGTTACTGATTTCACACTTTTTACATATTTTTGCGCTTTTTGGTTAATGATTACTCTGCTTACTGGTTAATTATTTGCCCTTTCGGACTTAGTCTCTGCACATTATTTTCGAGTTTTTGGTTAATGATTTCACACTTTTAACATATTTTTGCGCTTTTTGGTTAATGATTACTCTGCTTACTGGTTAACCATTTGCCCTTTCGGACTTAGTCTCTGGAGATTATTTTCGACTTTTTGGTTAATGATTTCACACTTTTAACTTAATTTTGTGCTTTTTGGTTAATGATTTCACACTTTTTACTTACTTTTGCGATTTTTGGTTAATGATTACTCTGCTTACTGGTTAACCATTTGCCCTTTCGAACTTAGTCTCTGGACATTATTTTCGAGTTTTTGGTTAATGATTTCACACTTTTAACATATTTTTGCGCTTTTTGGTTAATGATTACTCTGCTTACTGGTTAATTATTTGCCCTTTCGGACTTAGTCTCTGCACATTATTTTCGAGTTTTTGGTTAATGATTTCACACTTTTAACATATTTTTGCGCTTTTTGGTTACTGATTTCATACTTTTTACTTACTTTTGCGCCTTTTGGTTAATGATTACTCTGCTTACTGGTTAACCATTTGCCCTTTCGGACTTAGTCTCTGGACATTATTTTCGAGTTTTTGGTTAATGATTTCACACTTTTAACATATTTTTGCGATTTTTGGTTAATGATTACTCTGCTTACTGGTTAACCATTTGCCCTTTCGGACTTAGTCTCTGGACATTATTTTCGAGTTTTTGGTTAATGATTTCACACTTTTTACTTACTTTTGCGATTTTTGGTTAATGATTTCACACTTTTTACTTACTTTTGCGATTTTTGGTTAATGATTACTCTGCTTACTGGTTAACCATTTGCCCTTTCGGACTTGGTCTCTGGACATTATTTTCGAGTTTTTGGTTAATGATTTCACACTTTTTACTTACTTTTGCGATTTTTGGTTAATGATTACTCTGCTTACTGGTTAACCATTTGCCCTTTCGGACTTAGTCTCTGGAGATTATTTTCGAGTTTTTGGTTAATGATTTCACACTTTTTACTTACTTTTGCGATTTTTGGTTAATGATTACTCTGCTTACTGGTTAACCATTTGCCCTTTCGGACTTAGTCTCTGCACATTATTTTCGAGTTTTTGGTTAATGATTTCACACTTTTAACATATTTTTGCGCTTTTTGGTTAATGATTACTCTGCTTACTGGTTAACCATTTGCCCTTTTGGACTTAGTCTCTGGACATTATTTTCGAGTTTTTGGTTAATGATTTCACACTTTTTACTTACTTTTGCGATTTTTGGTTAATGATTTCACACTTTTTACTTACTTTTGCGATTTTTGGTTAATGATTACTCTGCTTACTGGTTAACCATTTGCCCTTTCGGACTTAGTCTCTGGAGATTATTTTCGAGTTTTTGGTTAATGATTTCACACTTTTTACTTACTTTTGCGATTTTTGGTTAATGATTTCACACTTTTTACTTACTTTTGCGATTTTTGGTTAATGATGACTCTGCTTACTGGTTAACCATTTGCCCTTTCGGACTTAGTCTCTGCACATTATTTTCGAGTTTTTGGTTAATGATTTCACACTTTTTACTTACTTTTGCGATTTTTGGTTAATGATTTCATACTTTTTACTTACTTTTGCGATTTTTGGTTAATGATTACTCTGCTTACTGGTTAACCATTTGCCCTTTCGGACTTGGTCTCTGGACATTATTTTCGAGTTTTTGGTTAATGATTTCACACTTTTAACATAATTTTGCGCTTTTTGGTTAATGATTACTCTGCTTGCTTGTTACTGATTTCCCCTTTCGGACTTGATCTCTGGCCGTTCTTTTCGACCTTT
>NW_027141726.1:45000-52500 GCF_036365525.1 Heterodontus francisci
CACACAGTGTGGGGTTGGCGGCGGCGGGGGGGGGGGGAGAAAGCATGCAACTTGGTTGACGTCGCCTGGTCAACTCGCATCGGTTTTCCGTCCCCATCACTGTAAGGAGCAACCGCGACCAGCGTAGCCAAACAGGTCGACCAAAGCTTTCGGCGCTCGCACGGAGAGGTGATGCCAGCCGGCGTGCGTCGCCTAACTTGGACAAAATTCTGGGCACGCACTTTTCGTTTGAGACTAGGACATACATGTAGTGCAACCCAAGGAAACCAGGCGACGCCGCCACAATCTGCGCCTGACAGACAAAGATAACCGTTCACAAGGAGCCTTGTTATTTCGCACCAAGTCTTTTGCGGGCATAGTTTCTTTCTTTGACATGTATATCTGTATGAAGGTCGGCTTTGCTCTGCCATCGCAGCCTCCCTTCTTTGCTTTTCTCACTGTACCAACAGACATGTCATAGACTTTGGTTTTTTTTTTATTAATTCTTTTCCTGTGGGTGTGGTGTGCCTCCGCACCCCCCAATCTGTTCCAAGGCCTTGTTTTCTCTCGCTCGCCAAAACACTTTGTCTGTTTTCACAGCCAGTCTACCGGCCTAGACCCAACTGTGCGATATTTCAGAGCCGGCAACAGAGCATGGAAAGTCCGCCAGATTTACCCTTAAATGCTCATAAATGACTTCCAGGCACTCTTCGGAAGGTCTTTTATTTCAAAAGAAGGTCCTTCCTTGAGGGAGCACTTCTTCGGCCACTTTGCAAGTGCAACCGCTGCCAGCAAAAGTTCTGAAAATCGAGTTCCCGAAAATCTCCGGGTACCCCGCCAACCCCCAGCCACCCGAATCGCAAGTGTCAATTCGGCGGGTTGCCTGCCGGTAGTCCTTCCGAAAATGAGGCGCCAAATCGCCGCAACGGCCATTTTTCATTTCGGCATCGGGACTTCCGACGGCAACTGATTAACTAGCCCGGGGACTAGAGCGGCAGCAAATGCAACGTGCCCTCTTGGCGGGAGCAACTTGACCGCCCCCGTGGGGAAAGGTCAACTCGGGGCCCGGGAAAGTCGCCGAGTCCGACCCCATACACTTCCATGAGTTGGGGGTTTTGGCCTTCCCGGCCCAAGGCTCGCCTTATTTCGGCCTGCACTTTCGGAAAAGGGTGCATTCCTTTTGGTTAATGATTTCACCAGCCCGGGTCTTAGCCTCTGCCCCGACGGCTAAGTCTTTTGGTTAATGATTTCCTGCGGCTGGGACTACCCTTTCCCCCGCCCTGCAGGCACCCGGGTCGGGAGGCCGTCGGGGGCACTTTCCGGGGCAAATCCGGACCCTTACGCAAGGGAGAGTGCGCCCCCCGCCTCGGCCGGGGGTCAGGCTGCCGCCTATTAAGCCCGACAGAAAACCCGAAAAATGGACGAAAATGGGAAAAAATCCCCATCCGAAAAAGGCTTAAAAGTCGGTTGGGCGGCAGCTAGGGTCGGTCTCTGCAGACCTGGAGGCTCGGGTGGACTCTTGGAATAAACGTCCAAGTCCCGACTTGCCACCTCCTACTACTGTGCAGATACCCCGCCAACCCCCAGCCACCCGAATGACAAGCGTCCGATCAGCGGGACGAATTTGACAACTCTGGCCGGACCTCTGGAACTCCATCCCGGGTAACCGGGGCAAATTTTTCCGCTTGATCGCCCTTCCACTGGTTAACCATTTGCCCTTTCGGACTTAGTCTCTGGACATTATTCGACGGATTTTCTGGTTAACCATTTGCCCTTTCGGACTTAGTCTCTGGGCATTATTTTCGACTTTTTGGTTAATGATTTCATACTTTTTACTTACTTTTGCCCTTTTTGGTTAATGATTACTCTGCTTACTGGTTAACCATTTGCCCTTTCGGACTTAGTCTCTGGACATTATTTTCGAGTTTTTGGTTAATGATTTCACACTTTTAACATATTTTTGCGCTTTTTGGTTAATGATTACTCTGCTTACTGGTTAACCATTTGCCCTTTCGGACTTAGTCTCTGGACATTATTTTCGACTTTTTGGTTAATGATTTCACACTTTTTACTTACTTTTGCGATTTTTGGTTAATGATTTCACACTTTTAACATATTTTTGCGCTTTTTGGTTAATGATTACTCTGCTTACTGGTTAACCATTTGCCCTTTCGGACTTAGTCTCTGGAGATTATTTTCGACTTTTTGGTTAATGATTTCACACTTTTAACTTAATTTTGTGCTTTTTGGTTAATGATTTCACACTTTTTACTTACTTTTGCGATTTTTGGTTAATGATTACTCTGCTTACTGGTTAACCATTTGCCCTTTCGGACTTAGTCTCTGGACATTATTTTCGAGTTTTTGGTTAATGATTTCACACTTTTAACATATTTTTGCGCTTTTTGGTTAATGATTACTCTGCTTACTGGTTAACCATTTGCCCTTTCAGACTTAGTCTCTGGAGATTATTTTCGAGTTTTTGGTTAATGATTTCACACTTTTTACTTACTTTTGCGCTTTTTGGTTACTGATTTCACACTTTTTACATATTTTTGCGCTTTTTGGTTAATGATTACTCTGCTTACTGGTTAATTATTTGCCCTTTCGGACTTAGTCTCTGCACATTATTTTCGAGTTTTTGGTTAATGATTTCACACTTTTAACATATTTTTGCGCTTTTTGGTTAATGATTACTCTGCTTACTGGTTAACCATTTGCCCTTTCGGACTTAGTCTCTGGAGATTATTTTCGAGTTTTTGGTTAATGATTTCACACTTTTTACTTACTTTTGCGCTTTTTGGTTACTGATTTCACACTTTTTACATATTTTTGCGCTTTTTGGTTAATGATTACTCTGCTTACTGGTTAATTATTTGCCCTTTCGGACTTAGTCTCTGCACATTATTTTCGAGTTTTTGGTTAATGATTTCACACTTTTAACATATTTTTGCGCTTTTTGGTTAATGATTACTCTGCTTACTGGTTAACCATTTGCCCTTTCGGACTTAGTCTCTGGAGATTATTTTCGACTTTTTGGTTAATGATTTCACACTTTTAACTTAATTTTGTGCTTTTTGGTTAATGATTTCACACTTTTTACTTACTTTTGCGATTTTTGGTTAATGATTACTCTGCTTACTGGTTAACCATTTGCCCTTTCGAACTTAGTCTCTGGACATTATTTTCGAGTTTTTGGTTAATGATTTCACACTTTTAACATATTTTTGCGCTTTTTGGTTAATGATTACTCTGCTTACTGGTTAATTATTTGCCCTTTCGGACTTAGTCTCTGCACATTATTTTCGAGTTTTTGGTTAATGATTTCACACTTTTAACATATTTTTGCGCTTTTTGGTTACTGATTTCATACTTTTTACTTACTTTTGCGCCTTTTGGTTAATGATTACTCTGCTTACTGGTTAACCATTTGCCCTTTCGGACTTAGTCTCTGGACATTATTTTCGAGTTTTTGGTTAATGATTTCACACTTTTTACTTACTTTTGCGATTTTTGGTTAATGATTACTCTGCTTACTGGTTAACCATTTGCCCTTTCGGACTTAGTCTCTGGACATTATTTTCGGGTTTTTGGTTAATGATTTCACACTTTTTACTTACTTTTGCGATTTTTGGTTAATGATTACTCTGCTTACTGGTTAACCATTTGCCCTTTCGGACTTAGTCTCTGGACATTGTTTTCGACATTTTGGTTAATGATTTCACACTTTTAACTTAATTTTGTGCTTTTTGGTTAATGATTTCATACTTTTTACTTACTTTTGCGATTTTTGGTTAATGATTTCATACTTTTTACTTACTTTTGCGATTTTTGGTTAATGATTTCATACTTTTTACTTACTTTTGCCCTTTTTGGTTAATGATTTCATACTTTTTACTTACTTTTGCGATTTTTGGTTAATGATTACTCTGCTTACTGGTTAACCATTTGCCCTTTCGGACTTGGTCTCTGGACATTATTTTCGACTTTTTGGTTAATGATTTCACACTTTTAACTTAATTTTGTGCTTTTTGGTTAATGATTTCATACTTTTTACTTACTTTTGCCCTTTTTGGTTAATGATTACTCTGCTTACTGGTTAACCATTTGCCCTTTCGGACTTAGTCTCTGCACATTATTTTCGAGTTTTTGGTTAATGATTTCACACTTTTAACATATTTTTGCGATTTTTGGTTAATGATTACTCTGCTTACTGGTTAACCATTTGCCCTTTCGGACTTAGTCTCTGGAGATTATTTTCGACTTTTTGGTTAATGATTTCACACTTTTAACATATTTTTGCGCTTTTTGGTTACTGATTTCATACTTTTTACTTACTTTTGCGCCTTTTGGTTAATGATTACTCTGCTTACTGGTTAACCATTTGCCCTTTCGGACTTAGTCTCTGGAGATTATTTTCGAGTTTTTGGTTAATGATTTCACACTTTTTACTTACTTTTGCGATTTTTGGTTAATGATTACTCTGCTTACTGGTTAACCATTTGCCCTTTTGGACTTAGTCTCTGGAGATTATTTTCGACTTTTTGGTTAATGATTTCACACTTTTTACTTACTTTTGCGATTTTTGGTTAATGATTTCACACTTTTTACTTACTTTTGCGATTTTTGGTTAATGATTACTCTGCTTACTGGTTAACCATTTGCCCTTTCGGACTTAGTCTCTGGAGATTATTTTCGAGTTTTTGGTTAATGATTTCACACTTTTTACTTACTTTTGCGATTTTTGGTTAATGATTTCACACTTTTTACTTACTTTTGCGATTTTTGGTTAATGATTACTCTGCTTACTGGTTAACCATTTGCCCTTTCGGACTTGGTCTCTGGACATTATTTTCGAGTTTTTGGTTAATGATTTCACACTTTTTACTTACTTTTGCGATTTTTGGTTAATGATTACTCTGCTTACTGGTTAACCATTTGCCCTTTCGGACTTAGTCTCTGGAGATTATTTTCGAGTTTTTGGTTAATGATTTCACACTTTTTACTTACTTTTGCGATTTTTGGTTAATGATTACTCTGCTTACTGGTTAACCATTTGCCCTTTCGGACTTAGTCTCTGCACATTATTTTCGAGTTTTTGGTTAATGATTTCACACTTTTAACATATTTTTGCGCTTTTTGGTTAATGATTACTCTGCTTACTGGTTAACCATTTGCCCTTTTGGACTTAGTCTCTGGACATTATTTTCGAGTTTTTGGTTAATGATTTCACACTTTTTACTTACTTTTGCGATTTTTGGTTAATGATTTCACACTTTTTACTTACTTTTGCGATTTTTGGTTAATGATTACTCTGCTTACTGGTTAACCATTTGCCCTTTCGGACTTAGTCTCTGGAGATTATTTTCGAGTTTTTGGTTAATGATTTCACACTTTTTACTTACTTTTGCGATTTTTGGTTAATGATTTCACACTTTTTACTTACTTTTGCGATTTTTGGTTAATGATGACTCTGCTTACTGGTTAACCATTTGCCCTTTCGGACTTAGTCTCTGCACATTATTTTCGAGTTTTTGGTTAATGATTTCACACTTTTTACTTACTTTTGCGATTTTTGGTTAATGATTTCATACTTTTTACTTACTTTTGCGATTTTTGGTTAATGATTACTCTGCTTACTGGTTAACCATTTGCCCTTTCGGACTTGGTCTCTGGACATTATTTTCGAGTTTTTGGTTAATGATTTCACACTTTTAACATAATTTTGCGCTTTTTGGTTAATGATTACTCTGCTTGCTTGTTACTGATTTCCCCTTTCGGACTTGATCTCTGGCCGTTCTTTTCGACCTTTTTGGATAAGGTTTCCACACTCTGAAATTATTTTGGGCTCACTGATTAGGCGAGATCAAGGGGGCATGCCTGGGCACTTTGGGCTCAGTTTGGGAAGGCGGCGTCCGTGTGCTCCTCCGCCCTTCCCGCACTTGCGGCTAGGTTTGCCAAACTGCGCTGACCCGCAGCCCTGCCTTTTTGCCCACGGCACGGAACGACTCAAGTCTGGCTCCGTTCCAGGCCGTTGCCTCCGGCTGCCCGCCGTCCGGCCGGCCTGGGACGTACCCCGGCTGACGGCGCCGGAGGCCCTCTAGCAGCCACCGGTGCCGCGGGCCAATGGGTCCGGGCGTTCCGGAGCTATCGGTGGGGAAGTGCTCTCCCCTTTTCCTGACGCCGTTCGCCCGAGCAGAGGTGCAGCCTGACGGGACTGCTGTCGCCTTCCGCGGCGCACCGGCCCCTTTCACCTGCCGTCGACCGCGCGGAGCTCGGACCTCCCTCCCCGAAGTTATGGCCCCGGCGCCGGAGGGTGCCCGGGGCCGGGCATTCAGCGGGGTGAGTCTTCACCTTCCCGGTCAGCCTGCGGGGTCGGTGCGCCGGCACTCGACGCCGGAGGGTCCCCTCTTTCCGTAGAGCCCCGCCCGGTGCCGATCGGCCGGCGGATTGCGGAGCGAACCGCGCCTGACCGACGGGCCTCGGAAACCCGTTGCAGTCGACGGGGGGGAACCGGACAGCGGGACGAGGTGCCGATTCCACCCGCAGATTCGATCCCGAAATCCCGCGGGATTCGGCGGTCCGACCCGACAGATTCAAACGTCGCCCGGGCGGCCCCCAGCGGTCGGGCCGGCCTGGTTCCGCCACCGCCCGATGCCCCTCGCCCCCGGCTACCGCCGGCCGCGCAGACCGAGCGAATGCGGCCGGACGTCCGGCGGCAATCGGCCGGAAAGCGGTATGGCCATTTCCTACTGTCCCTCGGACGGGCAGAGGGGCGGCGCCGGGGCACTCGCGGACCAGGCCGCGCCCCTCCGAGCCCTACCGCCTGCCGTCGACCGCGCGGGGATCGGACCTCCCTCCCCGAAGTTATGGCCCCGGAGCCGGAGGGTACCCGGGGCCGGGCATTCAGCGGGGTGAGTCTTCACCTTCCCGGTCAGCCTGCGGGGTCGGTGCGCCGGCACTCGACGCGGGAGGGTCCCCTCTTTCCGTAGAGCCCCGCCCGGTGCCGATCGGCCGGCGGATTGCGGAGCGAACCGCGCCTGACCGACGGGCCTCGGAAACCCGTTGCAGTCGACCGGGGGGAACCGGACAGCGGGACGAGGTGCCGATTCCACCCGCAGATTCGATCCCGAAATCCCGCGGGATTCGGCGGTCCGACCCGACAGATTCAAACGTCGCCCGGGCGGCCCCCAGCGGTCGGGCCGGCCTGGTTCCGCCACCGCCCGATGCCCCTCGCCCCCGGCTACCGCCGGCCGCGCAGACCGAGCGAATGCGGCCGGACGTCCGGCGGCAATCGGCCGGAAAGCGGTATGGCCATTTCCTACTGTCCCTCGGACGGGCAGAGGGGCGGCGCCGGGGCACTCGCGGACCAGGCCGCGCCCCTCCGAGCCCTACCGCCTGCCGTCGACCGCGCGGGGATCGGACCCTCCTCGCCGAAGTTATGGAGGTAGGACCGGGAGGCTGCCCAGGGTCGGGACTTCAACCGGCTGCCGCCACCCTTTCCCGCCTGTCCCACGGGCT
>NW_027141726.1:65000-75000 GCF_036365525.1 Heterodontus francisci
AACCGCTGCCAGCAAAAGTTCTGAAAATCGAGTTCCCGAAAATCTCCGGGTACCCCGCCAACCCCCAGCCACCCGAATCGCAAGTGTCAATTCGGCGGGTTGCCTGCCGGTAGTCCTTCCGAAAATGAGGCGCCAAATCGCCGCAACGGCCATTTTTCATTTCGGCATCGGGACTTCCGACGGCAACTGATTAACTAGCCCGGGGACTAGAGCGGCAGCAAATGCAACGTGCCCTCTTGGCGGGAGCAACTTGACCGCCCCCGTGGGGAAAGGTCAACTCGGGGCCCGGGAAAGTCGCCGAGTCCGACCCCATACACTTCCATGAGTTGGGGGTTTTGGCCTTCCCGGCCCAAGGCTCGCCTTATTTCGGCCTGCACTTTCGGAAAAGGGTGCATTCCTTTTGGTTAATGATTTCACCAGCCCGGGTCTTAGCCTCTGCCCCGACGGCTAAGTCTTTTGGTTAATGATTTCCTGCGGCTGGGACTACCCTTTCCCCCGCCCTGCAGGCACCCGGGTCGGGAGGCCGTCGGGGGCACTTTCCGGGGCAAATCCGGACCCTTACGCAAGGGAGAGTGCGCCCCCCGCCTCGGCCGGGGGTCAGGCTGCCGCCTATTAAGCCCGACAGAAAACCCGAAAAATGGACGAAAATGGGAAAAAATCCCCATCCGAAAAAGGCTTAAAAGTCGGTTGGGCGGCAGCTAGGGTCGGTCTCTGCAGACCTGGAGGCTCGGGTGGACTCTTGGAATAAACGTCCAAGTCCCGACTTGCCACCTCCTACTACTGTGCAGATACCCCGCCAACCCCCAGCCACCCGAATGACAAGCGTCCGATCAGCGGGACGAATTTGACAACTCTGGCCGGACCTCTGGAACTCCATCCCGGGTAACCGGGGCAAATTTTTCCGCTTGATCGCCCTTCCACTGGTTAACCATTTGCCCTTTCGGACTTAGTCTCTGGACATTATTCGACGGATTTTCTGGTTAACCATTTGCCCTTTCGGACTTAGTCTCTGGGCATTATTTTCGACTTTTTGGTTAATGATTTCATACTTTTTACTTACTTTTGCCCTTTTTGGTTAATGATTACTCTGCTTACTGGTTAACCATTTGCCCTTTCGGACTTAGTCTCTGGACATTATTTTCGAGTTTTTGGTTAATGATTTCACACTTTTAACATATTTTTGCGCTTTTTGGTTAATGATTACTCTGCTTACTGGTTAACCATTTGCCCTTTCGGACTTAGTCTCTGGACATTATTTTCGACTTTTTGGTTAATGATTTCACACTTTTTACTTACTTTTGCGATTTTTGGTTAATGATTTCACACTTTTAACATATTTTTGCGCTTTTTGGTTAATGATTACTCTGCTTACTGGTTAACCATTTGCCCTTTCGGACTTAGTCTCTGGAGATTATTTTCGACTTTTTGGTTAATGATTTCACACTTTTAACTTAATTTTGTGCTTTTTGGTTAATGATTTCACACTTTTTACTTACTTTTGCGATTTTTGGTTAATGATTACTCTGCTTACTGGTTAACCATTTGCCCTTTCGGACTTAGTCTCTGGACATTATTTTCGAGTTTTTGGTTAATGATTTCACACTTTTAACATATTTTTGCGCTTTTTGGTTAATGATTACTCTGCTTACTGGTTAACCATTTGCCCTTTCGGACTTAGTCTCTGGAGATTATTTTCGAGTTTTTGGTTAATGATTTCACACTTTTTACTTACTTTTGCGCTTTTTGGTTACTGATTTCACACTTTTTACATATTTTTGCGCTTTTTGGTTAATGATTACTCTGCTTACTGGTTAATTATTTGCCCTTTCGGACTTAGTCTCTGCACATTATTTTCGAGTTTTTGGTTAATGATTTCACACTTTTAACATATTTTTGCGCTTTTTGGTTAATGATTACTCTGCTTACTGGTTAACCATTTGCCCTTTCGGACTTAGTCTCTGGAGATTATTTTCGAGTTTTTGGTTAATGATTTCACACTTTTTACTTACTTTTGCGCTTTTTGGTTACTGATTTCACACTTTTTACATATTTTTGCGCTTTTTGGTTAATGATTACTCTGCTTACTGGTTAATTATTTGCCCTTTCGGACTTAGTCTCTGCACATTATTTTCGAGTTTTTGGTTAATGATTTCACACTTTTAACATATTTTTGCGCTTTTTGGTTAATGATTACTCTGCTTACTGGTTAACCATTTGCCCTTTCGGACTTAGTCTCTGGAGATTATTTTCGAGTTTTTGGTTAATGATTTCACACTTTTAACTTAATTTTGTGCTTTTTGGTTAATGATTTCACACTTTTTACTTACTTTTGCGATTTTTGGTTAATGATTACTCTGCTTACTGGTTAACCATTTGCCCTTTCGAACTTAGTCTCTGGACATTATTTTCGAGTTTTTGGTTAATGATTTCACACTTTTAACATATTTTTGCGCTTTTTGGTTAATGATTACTCTGCTTACTGGTTAATTATTTGCCCTTTCGGACTTAGTCTCTGCACATTATTTTCGAGTTTTTGGTTAATGATTTCACACTTTTAACATATTTTTGCGCTTTTTGGTTACTGATTTCATACTTTTTACTTACTTTTGCGCCTTTTGGTTAATGATTACTCTGCTTACTGGTTAACCATTTGCCCTTTCGGACTTAGTCTCTGGACATTATTTTCGAGTTTTTGGTTAATGATTTCACACTTTTTACTTACTTTTGCGATTTTTGGTTAATGATTACTCTGCTTACTGGTTAACCATTTGCCCTTTCGGACTTAGTCTCTGGACATTATTTTCGGGTTTTTGGTTAATGATTTCACACTTTTTACTTACTTTTGCGATTTTTGGTTAATGATTACTCTGCTTACTGGTTAACCATTTGCCCTTTCGGACTTAGTCTCTGGACATTGTTTTCGACATTTTGGTTAATGATTTCACACTTTTAACTTAATTTTGTGCTTTTTGGTTAATGATTTCATACTTTTTACTTACTTTTGCGATTTTTGGTTAATGATTTCATACTTTTTACTTACTTTTGCGATTTTTGGTTAATGATTTCATACTTTTTACTTACTTTTGCCCTTTTTGGTTAATGATTTCATACTTTTTACTTACTTTTGCGATTTTTGGTTAATGATTACTCTGCTTACTGGTTAACCATTTGCCCTTTCGGACTTGGTCTCTGGACATTATTTTCGACTTTTTGGTTAATGATTTCACACTTTTAACTTAATTTTGTGCTTTTTGGTTAATGATTTCATACTTTTTACTTACTTTTGCCCTTTTTGGTTAATGATTACTCTGCTTACTGGTTAACCATTTGCCCTTTCGGACTTAGTCTCTGCACATTATTTTCGAGTTTTTGGTTAATGATTTCACACTTTTAACATATTTTTGCGATTTTTGGTTAATGATTACTCTGCTTACTGGTTAACCATTTGCCCTTTCGGACTTAGTCTCTGGAGATTATTTTCGACTTTTTGGTTAATGATTTCACACTTTTAACATATTTTTGCGCTTTTTGGTTACTGATTTCATACTTTTTACTTACTTTTGCGCCTTTTGGTTAATGATTACTCTGCTTACTGGTTAACCATTTGCCCTTTCGGACTTAGTCTCTGGAGATTATTTTCGAGTTTTTGGTTAATGATTTCACACTTTTTACTTACTTTTGCGATTTTTGGTTAATGATTACTCTGCTTACTGGTTAACCATTTGCCCTTTTGGACTTAGTCTCTGGAGATTATTTTCGACTTTTTGGTTAATGATTTCACACTTTTTACTTACTTTTGCGATTTTTGGTTAATGATTTCACACTTTTTACTTACTTTTGCGATTTTTGGTTAATGATTACTCTGCTTACTGGTTAACCATTTGCCCTTTCGGACTTAGTCTCTGGAGATTATTTTCGAGTTTTTGGTTAATGATTTCACACTTTTTACTTACTTTTGCGATTTTTGGTTAATGATTTCACACTTTTTACTTACTTTTGCGATTTTTGGTTAATGATTACTCTGCTTACTGGTTAACCATTTGCCCTTTCGGACTTGGTCTCTGGACATTATTTTCGAGTTTTTGGTTAATGATTTCACACTTTTTACTTACTTTTGCGATTTTTGGTTAATGATTACTCTGCTTACTGGTTAACCATTTGCCCTTTCGGACTTAGTCTCTGGAGATTATTTTCGAGTTTTTGGTTAATGATTTCACACTTTTTACTTACTTTTGCGATTTTTGGTTAATGATTACTCTGCTTACTGGTTAACCATTTGCCCTTTCGGACTTAGTCTCTGCACATTATTTTCGAGTTTTTGGTTAATGATTTCACACTTTTAACATATTTTTGCGCTTTTTGGTTAATGATTACTCTGCTTACTGGTTAACCATTTGCCCTTTCGGACTTAGTCTCTGGAGATTATTTTCGACTTTTTGGTTAATGATTTCACACTTTTAACTTAATTTTGTGCTTTTTGGTTAATGATTTCACACTTTTTACTTACTTTTGCGATTTTTGGTTAATGATTACTCTGCTTACTGGTTAACCATTTGCCCTTTCGAACTTAGTCTCTGGACATTATTTTCGAGTTTTTGGTTAATGATTTCACACTTTTAACATATTTTTGCGCTTTTTGGTTAATGATTACTCTGCTTACTGGTTAATTATTTGCCCTTTCGGACTTAGTCTCTGCACATTATTTTCGAGTTTTTGGTTAATGATTTCACACTTTTAACATATTTTTGCGCTTTTTGGTTACTGATTTCATACTTTTTACTTACTTTTGCGCCTTTTGGTTAATGATTACTCTGCTTACTGGTTAACCATTTGCCCTTTCGGACTTAGTCTCTGGACATTATTTTCGAGTTTTTGGTTAATGATTTCACACTTTTTACTTACTTTTGCGATTTTTGGTTAATGATTACTCTGCTTACTGGTTAACCATTTGCCCTTTCGGACTTAGTCTCTGGACATTATTTTCGGGTTTTTGGTTAATGATTTCACACTTTTTACTTACTTTTGCGATTTTTGGTTAATGATTACTCTGCTTACTGGTTAACCATTTGCCCTTTCGGACTTAGTCTCTGGACATTGTTTTCGACATTTTGGTTAATGATTTCACACTTTTAACTTAATTTTGTGCTTTTTGGTTAATGATTTCATACTTTTTACTTACTTTTGCGATTTTTGGTTAATGATTTCATACTTTTTACTTACTTTTGCGATTTTTGGTTAATGATTTCATACTTTTTACTTACTTTTGCCCTTTTTGGTTAATGATTTCATACTTTTTACTTACTTTTGCGATTTTTGGTTAATGATTACTCTGCTTACTGGTTAACCATTTGCCCTTTCGGACTTGGTCTCTGGACATTATTTTCGACTTTTTGGTTAATGATTTCACACTTTTAACTTAATTTTGTGCTTTTTGGTTAATGATTTCATACTTTTTACTTACTTTTGCCCTTTTTGGTTAATGATTACTCTGCTTACTGGTTAACCATTTGCCCTTTCGGACTTAGTCTCTGCACATTATTTTCGAGTTTTTGGTTAATGATTTCACACTTTTAACATATTTTTGCGATTTTTGGTTAATGATTACTCTGCTTACTGGTTAACCATTTGCCCTTTCGGACTTAGTCTCTGGAGATTATTTTCGACTTTTTGGTTAATGATTTCACACTTTTAACATATTTTTGCGCTTTTTGGTTACTGATTTCATACTTTTTACTTACTTTTGCGCCTTTTGGTTAATGATTACTCTGCTTACTGGTTAACCATTTGCCCTTTCGGACTTAGTCTCTGGAGATTATTTTCGAGTTTTTGGTTAATGATTTCACACTTTTTACTTACTTTTGCGATTTTTGGTTAATGATTACTCTGCTTACTGGTTAACCATTTGCCCTTTCGGACTTAGTCTCTGGAGATTATTTTCGACTTTTTGGTTAATGATTTCACACTTTTAACATATTTTTGCGCTTTTTGGTTACTGATTTCATACTTTTTACTTACTTTTGCGCCTTTTGGTTAATGATTACTCTGCTTACTGGTTAACCATTTGCCCTTTCGGACTTAGTCTCTGGAGATTATTTTCGAGTTTTTGGTTAATGATTTCACACTTTTTACTTACTTTTGCGATTTTTGGTTAATGATTACTCTGCTTACTGGTTAACCATTTGCCCTTTTGGACTTAGTCTCTGGAGATTATTTTCGACTTTTTGGTTAATGATTTCACACTTTTAACTTAATTTTGTGCTTTTTGGTTAATGATTTCACACTTTTTACTTACTTTTGCGATTTTTGGTTAATGATTACTCTGCTTACTGGTTAACCATTTGCCCTTTCGGACTTAGTCTCTGGACATTATTTTCGAGTTTTTGGTTAATGATTTCACACTTTTAACATATTTTTGCGCTTTTTGGTTAATGATTACTCTGCTTACTGGTTAACCATTTGCCCTTTCGGACTTAGTCTCTGGAGATTATTTTCGAGTTTTTGGTTAATGATTTCACACTTTTTACTTACTTTTGCGCTTTTTGGTTACTGATTTCACACTTTTTACATATTTTTGCGCTTTTTGGTTAATGATTACTCTGCTTACTGGTTAATTATTTGCCCTTTCGGACTTAGTCTCTGCACATTATTTTCGAGTTTTTGGTTAATGATTTCACACTTTTAACATATTTTTGCGCTTTTTGGTTAATGATTACTCTGCTTACTGGTTAACCATTTGCCCTTTCGGACTTAGTCTCTGGAGATTATTTTCGAGTTTTTGGTTAATGATTTCACACTTTTTACTTACTTTTGCGCTTTTTGGTTACTGATTTCACACTTTTTACATATTTTTGCGCTTTTTGGTTAATGATTACTCTGCTTACTGGTTAATTATTTGCCCTTTCGGACTTAGTCTCTGCACATTATTTTCGAGTTTTTGGTTAATGATTTCACACTTTTAACATATTTTTGCGCTTTTTGGTTAATGATTACTCTGCTTACTGGTTAACCATTTGCCCTTTCGGACTTAGTCTCTGGAGATTATTTTCGACTTTTTGGTTAATGATTTCACACTTTTAACTTAATTTTGTGCTTTTTGGTTAATGATTTCACACTTTTTACTTACTTTTGCGATTTTTGGTTAATGATTACTCTGCTTACTGGTTAACCATTTGCCCTTTCGAACTTAGTCTCTGGACATTATTTTCGAGTTTTTGGTTAATGATTTCACACTTTTAACATATTTTTGCGCTTTTTGGTTAATGATTACTCTGCTTACTGGTTAATTATTTGCCCTTTCGGACTTAGTCTCTGCACATTATTTTCGAGTTTTTGGTTAATGATTTCACACTTTTAACATATTTTTGCGCTTTTTGGTTACTGATTTCATACTTTTTACTTACTTTTGCGCCTTTTGGTTAATGATTACTCTGCTTACTGGTTAACCATTTGCCCTTTCGGACTTAGTCTCTGGACATTATTTTCGAGTTTTTGGTTAATGATTTCACACTTTTTACTTACTTTTGCGATTTTTGGTTAATGATTACTCTGCTTACTGGTTAACCATTTGCCCTTTCGGACTTAGTCTCTGGACATTATTTTCGGGTTTTGTTAATGATTTCACACTTCTTTACTTACTTTTGCGATTTTTGGTTAATGATTACTCTGCTTACTGGTTAACCATTTGCCTCTTTCGGACTTAGTCTCTGGACATTGTTTCGACATTTTGGTTAATGATTTCACACTTTTAACTTAATTTTGTGCTTTTTGGTTAATGATTTCATACTTTTTAACTTACTTTTGCGATTTTTGGTTAATGATTTCATACTTTTTACTTACTTTTGCGATTTTTGGTTAATGATTTCATACTTTTTACTTACTTTTGCCCTTTTTGGTTAATGATTTCATACTTTTTACTTACTTTTGCGATTTTTGGTTAATGATTACTCTGCTTACTGGTTAACCATTTGCCCTTTCGGACTTGGTCTCTGGACATTATTTTCGACTTTTTGGTTAATGATTTCACACTTTTAACTTAATTTTGTGCTTTTTGGTTAATGATTTCATACTTTTTACTTACTTTTGCCCTTTTTGGTTAATGATTACTCTGCTTACTGGTTAACCATTTGCCCTTTCGGACTTAGTCTCTGCACATTATTTTCGAGTTTTTGGTTAATGATTTCACACTTTTAACATATTTTTGCGATTTTTGGTTAATGATTACTCTGCTTACTGGTTAACCATTTGCCCTTTCGGACTTAGTCTCTGGAGATTATTTTCGACTTTTTGGTTAATGATTTCACACTTTTAACATATTTTTGCGCTTTTTGGTTACTGATTTCATACTTTTTACTTACTTTTGCGCCTTTTGGTTAATGATTACTCTGCTTACTGGTTAACCATTTGCCCTTTCGGACTTAGTCTCTGGAGATTATTTTCGAGTTTTTGGTTAATGATTTCACACTTTTTACTTACTTTTGCGATTTTTGGTTAATGATTACTCTGCTTACTGGTTAACCATTTGCCCTTTTGGACTTAGTCTCTGGAGATTATTTTCGACTTTTTGGTTAATGATTTCACACTTTTTACTTACTTTTGCGATTTTTGGTTAATGATTTCACACTTTTTACTTACTTTTGCGATTTTTGGTTAATGATTACTCTGCTTACTGGTTAACCATTTGCCCTTTCGGACTTAGTCTCTGGAGATTATTTTCGAGTTTTTGGTTAATGATTTCACACTTTTTACTTACTTTTGCGATTTTTGGTTAATGATTTCACACTTTTTACTTACTTTTGCGATTTTTGGTTAATGATTACTCTGCTTACTGGTTAACCATTTGCCCTTTCGGACTTGGTCTCTGGACATTATTTTCGAGTTTTTGGTTAATGATTTCACACTTTTTACTTACTTTTGCGATTTTTGGTTAATGATTACTCTGCTTACTGGTTAACCATTTGCCCTTTCGGACTTAGTCTCTGGAGATTATTTTCGAGTTTTTGGTTAATGATTTCACACTTTTTACTTACTTTTGCGATTTTTGGTTAATGATTACTCTGCTTACTGGTTAACCATTTGCCCTTTCGGACTTAGTCTCTGCACATTATTTTCGAGTTTTTGGTTAATGATTTCACACTTTTAACATATTTTTGCGCTTTTCTTGGTTAATGATTACTCTGCTTACTGGTTAACCATTTGCCCTTTGGACTTAGTCTCTGGACATTATTTTCGAGTTTTTGGTTAATGATTTCACACTTTTTACTTACTTTTGCGATTTTTGGTTAATGATTTCACACTTTTTACTTACTTTTGCGATTTTTGGTTAATGATTACTCTGCTTACTGGTTAACCATTTGCCCTTTCGGACTTAGTCTCTGGAGATTATTTTCGAGTTTTTGGTTAATGATTTCACACTTTTTACTTACTTTTGCGATTTTTGGTTAATGATTTCACACTTTTTACTTACTTTTGCGATTTTTGGTTAATGATGACTCTGCTTACTGGTTAACCATTTGCCCTTTCGGACTTAGTCTCTGCACATTATTTTCGAGTTTTTGGTTAATGATTTCACACTTTTTACTTACTTTTGCGATTTTTGGTTAATGATTTCATACTTTTTACTTACTTTTGCGATTTTTGGTTAATGATTACTCTGCTTACTGGTTAACCATTTGCCCTTTCGGACTTGGTCTCTGGACATTATTTTCGAGTTTTTGGTTAATGATTTCACACTTTTAACATAATTTTGCGCTTTTTGGTTAATGATTACTCTGCTTGCTTGTTACTGATTTCCCCTTTCGGACTTGATCTCTGGCCGTTCTTTTCGACCTTTTTGGATAAGGTTTCCACACTCTGAAATTATTTTGGGCTCACTGATTAGGCGAGATCAAGGGGGCATGCCTGGGCACTTTGGGCTCAGTTTGGGAAGGCGGCGTCCGTGTGCTCCTCCGCCCTTCCCGCACTTGCGGCTAGGTTTGCCAAACTGCGCTGACCCGCAGCCCTG
>NW_027141726.1:87500-95000 GCF_036365525.1 Heterodontus francisci
CGGCGCACAACGAGTAATCTACCTAGCACGCCGCCGACCAAGTGGCCAAACTCTCGAGAGGAATGTCCGTCTGACACAAGGGACAGAAACGGGAGGTAACCGCTGAGCCTGAAACACCAGCAAATAAATGCTAGCCCGCCTGGGCCCTCCAACGTCGGACAGTCCTCGCCGTATCGATCGAGTGACCTGGGCACGCACTTTTTTTTCCTTTCACACAGTGTGGGGTTGGCGGCGGCGGGGGGGGGGGGGAGAAAGCATGCAACTTGGTTGACGTCGCCTGGTCAACTCGCATCGGTTTTCCGTCCCCATCACTGTAAGGAGCAACCGCGACCAGCGTAGCCAAACAGGTCGACCAAAGCTTTCGGCGCTCGCACGGAGAGGTGATGCCAGCCGGCGTGCGTCGCCTAACTTGGACAAAATTCTGGGCACGCACTTTTCGTTTGAGACTAGGACATACATGTAGTGCAACCCAAGGAAACCAGGCGACGCCGCCACAATCTGCACCTGACAGACAAAGATAACCGTTCACAAGGAGCCTTGTTATTTCGCACCAAGTCTTTTGCGGGCATAGTTTCTTTCTTTGACATGTATATCTGTATGAAGGTCGGCTTTGCTCTGCCATCGCAGCCTCCCTTCTTTGCTTTTCTCACTGTACCAACAGACATGTCATAGACTTTGGTTTTTTTTTTATTAATTCTTTTCCTGTGGGTGTGGTGTGCCTCCGCACCCCCCAATCTGTTCCAAGGCCTTGTTTTCTCTCGCTCGCCAAAACACTTTGTCTGTTTTCACAGCCAGTCTACCGGCCTAGACCCAACTGTGCGATATTTCAGAGCCGGCAACAGAGCATGGAAAGTCCGCCAGATTTACCCTTAAATGCTCATAAATGACTTCCAGGCACTCTTCGGAAGGTCTTTTATTTCAAAAGAAGGTCCTTCCTTGAGGGAGCACTTCTTCGGCCACTTTGCAAGTGCAACCGCTGCCAGCAAAAGTTCTGAAAATCGAGTTCCCGAAAATCTCCGGGTACCCCGCCAACCCCCAGCCACCCGAATCGCAAGTGTCAATTCGGCGGGTTGCCTGCCGGTAGTCCTTCCGAAAATGAGGCGCCAAATCGCCGCAACGGCCATTTTTCATTTCGGCATCGGGACTTCCGACGGCAACTGATTAACTAGCCCGGGGACTAGAGCGGCAGCAAATGCAACGTGCCCTCTTGGCGGGAGCAACTTGACCGCCCCCGTGGGGAAAGGTCAACTCGGGGCCCGGGAAAGTCGCCGAGTCCGACCCCATACACTTCCATGAGTTGGGGGTTTTGGCCTTCCCGGCCCAAGGCTCGCCTTATTTCGGCCTGCACTTTCGGAAAAGGGTGCATTCCTTTTGGTTAATGATTTCACCAGCCCGGGTCTTAGCCTCTGCCCCGACGGCTAAGTCTTTTGGTTAATGATTTCCTGCGGCTGGGACTACCCTTTCCCCCGCCCTGCAGGCACCCGGGTCGGGAGGCCGTCGGGGGCACTTTCCGGGGCAAATCCGGACCCTTACGCAAGGGAGAGTGCGCCCCCCGCCTCGGCCGGGGGTCAGGCTGCCGCCTATTAAGCCCGACAGAAAACCCGAAAAATGGACGAAAATGGGAAAAAATCCCCATCCGAAAAAGGCTTAAAAGTCGGTTGGGCGGCAGCTAGGGTCGGTCTCTGCAGACCTGGAGGCTCGGGTGGACTCTTGGAATAAACGTCCAAGTCCCGACTTGCCACCTCCTACTACTGTGCAGATACCCCGCCAACCCCCAGCCACCCGAATGACAAGCGTCCGATCAGCGGGACGAATTTGACAACTCTGGCCGGACCTCTGGAACTCCATCCCGGGTAACCGGGGCAAATTTTTCCGCTTGATCGCCCTTCCACTGGTTAACCATTTGCCCTTTCGGACTTAGTCTCTGGACATTATTCGACGGATTTTCTGGTTAACCATTTGCCCTTTCGGACTTAGTCTCTGGGCATTATTTTCGACTTTTTGGTTAATGATTTCATACTTTTTACTTACTTTTGCCCTTTTTGGTTAATGATTACTCTGCTTACTGGTTAACCATTTGCCCTTTCGGACTTAGTCTCTGGACATTATTTTCGAGTTTTTGGTTAATGATTTCACACTTTTAACATATTTTTGCGCTTTTTGGTTAATGATTACTCTGCTTACTGGTTAACCATTTGCCCTTTCGGACTTAGTCTCTGGACATTATTTTCGACTTTTTGGTTAATGATTTCACACTTTTTACTTACTTTTGCGATTTTTGGTTAATGATTTCACACTTTTAACATATTTTTGCGCTTTTTGGTTAATGATTACTCTGCTTACTGGTTAACCATTTGCCCTTTCGGACTTAGTCTCTGGAGATTATTTTCGACTTTTTGGTTAATGATTTCACACTTTTAACTTAATTTTGTGCTTTTTGGTTAATGATTTCACACTTTTTACTTACTTTTGCGATTTTTGGTTAATGATTACTCTGCTTACTGGTTAACCATTTGCCCTTTCGGACTTAGTCTCTGGACATTATTTTCGAGTTTTTGGTTAATGATTTCACACTTTTAACATATTTTTGCGCTTTTTGGTTAATGATTACTCTGCTTACTGGTTAACCATTTGCCCTTTCGGACTTAGTCTCTGGAGATTATTTTCGAGTTTTTGGTTAATGATTTCACACTTTTTACTTACTTTTGCGCTTTTTGGTTACTGATTTCACACTTTTTACATATTTTTGCGCTTTTTGGTTAATGATTACTCTGCTTACTGGTTAATTATTTGCCCTTTCGGACTTAGTCTCTGCACATTATTTTCGAGTTTTTGGTTAATGATTTCACACTTTTAACATATTTTTGCGCTTTTTGGTTAATGATTACTCTGCTTACTGGTTAACCATTTGCCCTTTCGGACTTAGTCTCTGGAGATTATTTTCGAGTTTTTGGTTAATGATTTCACACTTTTTACTTACTTTTGCGCTTTTTGGTTACTGATTTCACACTTTTTACATATTTTTGCGCTTTTTGGTTAATGATTACTCTGCTTACTGGTTAATTATTTGCCCTTTCGGACTTAGTCTCTGCACATTATTTTCGAGTTTTTGGTTAATGATTTCACACTTTTAACATATTTTTGCGCTTTTTGGTTAATGATTACTCTGCTTACTGGTTAACCATTTGCCCTTTCGGACTTAGTCTCTGGAGATTATTTTCGACTTTTTGGTTAATGATTTCACACTTTTAACTTAATTTTGTGCTTTTTGGTTAATGATTTCACACTTTTTACTTACTTTTGCGATTTTTGGTTAATGATTACTCTGCTTACTGGTTAACCATTTGCCCTTTCGAACTTAGTCTCTGGACATTATTTTCGAGTTTTTGGTTAATGATTTCACACTTTTAACATATTTTTGCGCTTTTTGGTTAATGATTACTCTGCTTACTGGTTAATTATTTGCCCTTTCGGACTTAGTCTCTGCACATTATTTTCGAGTTTTTGGTTAATGATTTCACACTTTTAACATATTTTTGCGCTTTTTGGTTACTGATTTCATACTTTTTACTTACTTTTGCGCCTTTTGGTTAATGATTACTCTGCTTACTGGTTAACCATTTGCCCTTTCGGACTTAGTCTCTGGACATTATTTTCGAGTTTTTGGTTAATGATTTCACACTTTTTACTTACTTTTGCGATTTTTGGTTAATGATTACTCTGCTTACTGGTTAACCATTTGCCCTTTCGGACTTAGTCTCTGGACATTATTTTCGGGTTTTTGGTTAATGATTTCACACTTTTTACTTACTTTTGCGATTTTTGGTTAATGATTACTCTGCTTACTGGTTAACCATTTGCCCTTTCGGACTTAGTCTCTGGACATTGTTTTCGACATTTTGGTTAATGATTTCACACTTTTAACTTAATTTTGTGCTTTTTGGTTAATGATTTCATACTTTTTACTTACTTTTGCGATTTTTGGTTAATGATTTCATACTTTTTACTTACTTTTGCGATTTTTGGTTAATGATTTCATACTTTTTACTTACTTTTGCCCTTTTTGGTTAATGATTTCATACTTTTTACTTACTTTTGCGATTTTTGGTTAATGATTACTCTGCTTACTGGTTAACCATTTGCCCTTTCGGACTTGGTCTCTGGACATTATTTTCGACTTTTTGGTTAATGATTTCACACTTTTAACTTAATTTTGTGCTTTTTGGTTAATGATTTCATACTTTTTACTTACTTTTGCCCTTTTTGGTTAATGATTACTCTGCTTACTGGTTAACCATTTGCCCTTTCGGACTTAGTCTCTGCACATTATTTTCGAGTTTTTGGTTAATGATTTCACACTTTTAACATATTTTTGCGATTTTTGGTTAATGATTACTCTGCTTACTGGTTAACCATTTGCCCTTTCGGACTTAGTCTCTGGAGATTATTTTCGACTTTTTGGTTAATGATTTCACACTTTTAACATATTTTTGCGCTTTTTGGTTACTGATTTCATACTTTTTACTTACTTTTGCGCCTTTTGGTTAATGATTACTCTGCTTACTGGTTAACCATTTGCCCTTTCGGACTTAGTCTCTGGAGATTATTTTCGAGTTTTTGGTTAATGATTTCACACTTTTTACTTACTTTTGCGATTTTTGGTTAATGATTACTCTGCTTACTGGTTAACCATTTGCCCTTTTGGACTTAGTCTCTGGAGATTATTTTCGACTTTTTGGTTAATGATTTCACACTTTTTACTTACTTTTGCGATTTTTGGTTAATGATTTCACACTTTTTACTTACTTTTGCGATTTTTGGTTAATGATTACTCTGCTTACTGGTTAACCATTTGCCCTTTCGGACTTAGTCTCTGGAGATTATTTTCGAGTTTTTGGTTAATGATTTCACACTTTTTACTTACTTTTGCGATTTTTGGTTAATGATTTCACACTTTTTACTTACTTTTGCGATTTTTGGTTAATGATTACTCTGCTTACTGGTTAACCATTTGCCCTTTCGGACTTGGTCTCTGGACATTATTTTCGAGTTTTTGGTTAATGATTTCACACTTTTTACTTACTTTTGCGATTTTTGGTTAATGATTACTCTGCTTACTGGTTAACCATTTGCCCTTTCGGACTTAGTCTCTGGAGATTATTTTCGAGTTTTTGGTTAATGATTTCACACTTTTTACTTACTTTTGCGATTTTTGGTTAATGATTACTCTGCTTACTGGTTAACCATTTGCCCTTTCGGACTTAGTCTCTGCACATTATTTTCGAGTTTTTGGTTAATGATTTCACACTTTTAACATATTTTTGCGCTTTTTGGTTAATGATTACTCTGCTTACTGGTTAACCATTTGCCCTTTTGGACTTAGTCTCTGGACATTATTTTCGAGTTTTTGGTTAATGATTTCACACTTTTTACTTACTTTTGCGATTTTTGGTTAATGATTTCACACTTTTTACTTACTTTTGCGATTTTTGGTTAATGATTACTCTGCTTACTGGTTAACCATTTGCCCTTTCGGACTTAGTCTCTGGAGATTATTTTCGAGTTTTTGGTTAATGATTTCACACTTTTTACTTACTTTTGCGATTTTTGGTTAATGATTTCACACTTTTTACTTACTTTTGCGATTTTTGGTTAATGATGACTCTGCTTACTGGTTAACCATTTGCCCTTTCGGACTTAGTCTCTGCACATTATTTTCGAGTTTTTGGTTAATGATTTCACACTTTTTACTTACTTTTGCGATTTTTGGTTAATGATTTCATACTTTTTACTTACTTTTGCGATTTTTGGTTAATGATTACTCTGCTTACTGGTTAACCATTTGCCCTTTCGGACTTGGTCTCTGGACATTATTTTCGAGTTTTTGGTTAATGATTTCACACTTTTAACATAATTTTGCGCTTTTTGGTTAATGATTACTCTGCTTGCTTGTTACTGATTTCCCCTTTCGGACTTGATCTCTGGCCGTTCTTTTCGACCTTTTTGGATAAGGTTTCCACACTCTGAAATTATTTTGGGCTCACTGATTAGGCGAGATCAAGGGGGCATGCCTGGGCACTTTGGGCTCAGTTTGGGAAGGCGGCGTCCGTGTGCTCCTCCGCCCTTCCCGCACTTGCGGCTAGGTTTGCCAAACTGCGCTGACCCGCAGCCCTGCCTTTTTGCCCACGGCACGGAACGACTCAAGTCTGGCTCCGTTCCAGGCCGTTGCCTCCGGCTGCCCGCCGTCCGGCCGGCCTGGGACGTACCCCGGCTGACGGCGCCGGAGGCCCTCTAGCAGCCACCGGTGCCGCGGGCCAATGGGTCCGGGCGTTCCGGAGCTATCGGTGGGGAAGTGCTCTCCCCTTTTCCTGACGCCGTTCGCCCGAGCAGAGGTGCAGCCTGACGGGACTGCTGTCGCCTTCCGCGGCGCACCGGCCCCTTTCACCTGCCGTCGACCGCGCGGAGCTCGGACCTCCCTCCCCGAAGTTATGGCCCCGGCGCCGGAGGGTGCCCGGGGCCGGGCATTCAGCGGGGTGAGTCTTCACCTTCCCGGTCAGCCTGCGGGGTCGGTGCGCCGGCACTCGACGCCGGAGGGTCCCCTCTTTCCGTAGAGCCCCGCCCGGTGCCGATCGGCCGGCGGATTGCGGAGCGAACCGCGCCTGACCGACGGGCCTCGGAAACCCGTTGCAGTCGACGGGGGGGAACCGGACAGCGGGACGAGGTGCCGATTCCACCCGCAGATTCGATCCCGAAATCCCGCGGGATTCGGCGGTCCGACCCGACAGATTCAAACGTCGCCCGGGCGGCCCCCAGCGGTCGGGCCGGCCTGGTTCCGCCACCGCCCGATGCCCCTCGCCCCCGGCTACCGCCGGCCGCGCAGACCGAGCGAATGCGGCCGGACGTCCGGCGGCAATCGGCCGGAAAGCGGTATGGCCATTTCCTACTGTCCCTCGGACGGGCAGAGGGGCGGCGCCGGGGCACTCGCGGACCAGGCCGCGCCCCTCCGAGCCCTACCGCCTGCCGTCGACCGCGCGGGGATCGGACCTCCCTCCCCGAAGTTATGGCCCCGGAGCCGGAGGGTACCCGGGGCCGGGCATTCAGCGGGGTGAGTCTTCACCTTCCCGGTCAGCCTGCGGGGTCGGTGCGCCGGCACTCGACGCGGGAGGGTCCCCTCTTTCCGTAGAGCCCCGCCCGGTGCCGATCGGCCGGCGGATTGCGGAGCGAACCGCGCCTGACCGACGGGCCTCGGAAACCCGTTGCAGTCGACCGGGGGGAACCGGACAGCGGGACGAGGTGCCGATTCCACCCGCAGATTCGATCCCGAAATCCCGCGGGATTCGGCGGTCCGACCCGACAGATTCAAACGTCGCCCGGGCGGCCCCCAGCGGTCGGGCCGGCCTGGTTCCGCCACCGCCCGATGCCCCTCGCCCCCGGCTACCGCCGGCCGCGCAGACCGAGCGAATGCGGCCGGACGTCCGGCGGCAATCGGCCGGAAAGCGG
>NW_027141726.1:107500-112500 GCF_036365525.1 Heterodontus francisci
TTTCGGCATCGGGACTTCCGACGGCAACTGATTAACTAGCCCGGGGACTAGAGCGGCAGCAAATGCAACGTGCCCTCTTGGCGGGAGCAACTTGACCGCCCCCGTGGGGAAAGGTCAACTCGGGGCCCGGGAAAGTCGCCGAGTCCGACCCCATACACTTCCATGAGTTGGGGGTTTTGGCCTTCCCGGCCCAAGGCTCGCCTTATTTCGGCCTGCACTTTCGGAAAAGGGTGCATTCCTTTTGGTTACTGATTTCACCAGCCCGGGTCTTAGCCTCTGCCCCGACGGCTAAGTCTTTTGGTTAATGATTTCCTGCGGCTGGGACTACCCTTTCCCCCCGCCCTGCAGGCACCCGGGTCGGGAGGCCGTCGGGGGCACTTTCCGGGGCAAATCCGGACCCTTACGCAAGGGAGAGTGCGCCCCCCGCCTCGGCCGGGGGTCAGGCTGCCGCCTATTAAGCCCGACAGAAAACCCGAAAAATGGACGAAAATGGGAAAAAATCCCCATCCGAAAAAGGCTTAAAAGTCGGTTGGGCGGCAGCTAGGGTCGGTCTCTGCAGACCTGGAGGCTCGGGTGGACTCTTGGAATAAACGTCCAAGTCCCGACTTGCCACCTCCTACTACTGTGCAGATACCCCGCCAACCCCCAGCCACCCGAATGACAAGCGTCCGATCAGCGGGACGAATTTGACAACTCTGGCCGGACCTCTGGAACTCCATCCCGGGTAACCGGGGCAAATTTTTCCGCTTGATCGCCCTTCCACTGGTTAACCATTTGCCCTTTCGGACTTAGTCTCTGGACATTATTCGACGGATTTTCTGGTTAACCATTTGCCCTTTCGGACTTAGTCTCTGGGCATTATTTTCGACTTTTTGGTTAATGATTTCACACTTTTTACTTACTTTTGCGCTTTTTGGTTAATGATTACTCTGCTTACTGGTTAATTATTTGCCCTTTCGGACTTAGTCTCTGGACATTATTTTCGAGTTTTTGGTTAATGATTTCACACTTTTAACATATTTTTGCGCTTTTTGGTTAATGATTACTCTGCTTACTGGTTAACCATTTGCCCTTTCGGACTTAGTCTCTGCACATTATTTTCGACTTTTTGGTTAATGATTTCACACTTTTAACATATTTTTGCGCTTTTTGGTTAATGATTTCATACTTTTTACTTACTTTTGCGCCTTTTGGTTAATGATTACTCTGCTTACTGGTTAACCATTTGCCCTTTCGGACTTAGTCTCTGGACATTATTTTCGAGTTTTTGGTTAATGATTTCACACTTTTTACTTACTTTTGCGATTTTTGGTTAATGATTACTCTGCTTACTGGTTAACCATTTGCCCTTTCGGACTTAGTCTCTGGACATTGTTTTCGACATTTTGGTTAATGATTTCACACTTTTAACTTAATTTTGCGATTTTTGGTTAATGATTACTCTGCTTACTGGTTAACCATTTGCCCTTTCGGACTTAGTCTCTGGACATTGTTTTCGACATTTTGGTTAATGATTTCACACTTTTAACTTAATTTTGTGCTTTTTGGTTAATGATTTCATACTTTTTACTTACTTTTGCGATTTTTGGTTAATGATTACTCTGCTTACTGGTTAACCATTTGCCCTTTCGGACTTAGTCTCTGGACATTATTTTTGGGTTTTTGGTTAATGATTTCACACTTTTTACTTACTTTTGCCCTTTTTGGTTACTGATTACTCTGCTTACTGGTTAACCATTTGCCCTTTCGGACTTAGTCTCTGGACATTATTTTCGAGTTTTTGGTTAATGATTTCACACTTTTAACATATTTTTGCGCTTTTTGGTTAATGATTACTCTGCTTACTGGTTAATTATTTGCCCTTTCGGACTTAGTCTCTGCACATTATTTTCGAGTTTTTGGTTAATGATTTCACACTTTTAACATATTTTTGCGCTTTTTGGTTACTGATTTCATACTTTTTACTTACTTTTGCGCCTTTTGGTTAATGATTACTCTGCTTACTGGTTAACCATTTGCCCTTTCGGACTTAGTCTCTGGACATTATTTTCGAGTTTTTGGTTAATGATTTCACACTTTTTACTTACTTTTGCGATTTTTGGTTAATGATTACTCTGCTTACTGGTTAACCATTTGCCCTTTCGGACTTAGTCTCTGGACATTATTTTCGGGTTTTTGGTTAATGATTTCACACTTTTTACTTACTTTTGCGATTTTTGGTTAATGATTACTCTGCTTACTGGTTAACCATTTGCCCTTTCGGACTTAGTCTCTGGAGATTATTTTCGAGTTTTTGGTTAATGATTTCACACTTTTTACTTACTTTTGCGATTTTTGGTTAATGATTACTCTGCTTACTGGTTAACCATTTGCCCTTTTGGACTTAGTCTCTGGACATTATTTTCGGGTTTTTGGTTAATGATTTCACACTTTTTACTTACTTTTGCGATTTTTGGTTAATGATGACTCTGCTTACTGGTTAACCATTTGCCCTTTCGCACTTAGTCTCTGGAGATTATTTTCGACTTTTTGGTTAATGATTTCACACTTTTAACTTAATTTTGTGCTTTTTGGTTAATGATTTCATACTTTTTACTTACTTTTGCCCTTTTTGGTTAATGATTACTCTGCTTACTGGTTAACCATTTGCCCTTTCGGACTTGGTCTCTGGACATTATTTTCGAGTTTTTGGTTAATGATTTCACACTTTTTACTTACTTTTGCGATTTTTGGTTAATGATTACTCTGCTTACTGGTTAATTATTTGCCCTTTCGGACTTAGTCTCTGCACATTATTTTCGAGTTTTTGGTTAATGATTTCACACTTTTAACATATTTTTGCGCTTTTTGGTTACTGATTTCATACTTTTTACTTACTTTTGCGCCTTTTGGTTAATGATTACTCTGCTTACTGGTTAACCATTTGCCCTTTCGGACTTAGTCTCTGCACATTATTTTCGACTTTTTGGTTAATGATTTCACACTTTTAACATATTTTTGCGCTTTTTGGTTAATGATTTCATACTTTTTACTTACTTTTGCGCCTTTTGGTTAATGATTACTCTGCTTACTGGTTAACCATTTGCCCTTTCGGACTTAGTCTCTGGACATTGTTTTCGACATTTTGGTTAATGATTTCACACTTTTAACTTAATTTTGTGCTTTTTGGTTAATGATTTCATACTTTTTACTTACTTTTGCCCTTTTTGGTTAATGATTACTCTGCTTACTGGTTAACCATTTGCCCTTTCGGACTTAGTCTCTGGAGATTATTTTCGAGTTTTTGGTTAATGATTTCACACTTTTTACTTACTTTTGCGATTTTTGGTTAATGATTTCACACTTTTTACTTACTTTTGCGATTTTTGGTTAATGATGACTCTGCTTACTGGTTAACCATTTGCCCTTTCGGACTTAGTCTCTGCACATTATTTTCGAGTTTTTGGTTAATGATTTCACACTTTTTACTTACTTTTGCGATTTTTGGTTAATGATTTCATACTTTTTACTTACTTTTGCGATTTTTGGTTAATGATGACTCTGCTTACTGGTTAATTATTTGTACTTTCGGACTTGGTCTCTGGACATTATTTTCGACTTTTTGGTTAATGATTTCACACTTTTAACATAATTTTGCGCTTTTTGGTTAATGATTACTCTGCTTGCTTGTTACTGATTTCCCCTTTCGGACTTGATCTCTGGCCGTTCTTTTCGACCTTTTTGGATCAGGTTTCCACACTCTGAAATTATTTTGGGCTCACTGATTAGGCGAGATCAAGGGGGCATGCCTGGGCACTTTGGGCTCAGTTTGGGAAGGCGGCGTCCGTGTGCTCCTCCGCCCTTCCCGCACTTGCGGCTAGGTTTGCCAAACTGCGCTGACCCGCAGCCCTGCCTTTTTGCCCACGGCACGGAACGACTCAAGTCTGGCTCCGTTCCAGGCCGTTGCCTCCGGCTGCCCGCCGTCCGGCCGGCCTGGGACGTACCCCGGCTGACGGCGCCGGAGCCCCTCTAGCAGCCACCGGTGCCGCGGGCCAATGGGTCCGGGCGTTCCGGAGCTATCGGTGGGGAAGTGCTCTCCCCTTTTCCTGACGCCGTTCGCCCGAGCAGAGGTGCAGCCTGACGGGACTGCTGTCGCCTTCCGCGGCGCACCGGCCCCTTTCACCTGCCGTCGACCGCGCGGAGCTCGGACCTTCCTCCCCGAAGTTATGGCCCCGGCGCCGGAGGGTTCCCGGGGCCGGGCATTCAGCGGGGTGAGTCTTCACCTTCCCGGTCAGCCTGCGGGGTCGGTGCGCCGGCACTCGACGCGGGAGGGTCCCCTCTTTCCGTAGAGCCCCGCCCGGTGCCGATCGGCCGGCGGATTGCGGAGCGAACCGCGCCTGACCGACGGGCCTCGGAAACCCGTTGCAGTCGACGGGGGGGAACCGGACAGCGGGACGAGGTGCCGATTCCACCCGCAGATTCGATCCCGAAATCCCGCGGGATTCGGCGGTCCGACCCGACAGATTCAAACGTCGCCCGGGCGGCCCCCAGCGGTCGGGCCGGCCTGGTTCCGCCACCGCCCGATGCCCCTCGCCCCCGGCTACCGCCGACCGCGCCGACCGAGGGAATGCGGCCGGACGTCCGGCGGCAATCGGCCGGAAAGCGGTATGGCCATTTCCTACTGTCCCTCGGACGGGCAGAGGGGCGGCGCCGGGGCACTCGCGGACCAGGCCGCGCCCCTCCGAGCCCTACCGCCTGCCGTCGACCGCGCGGGGATCGGACCTCCCTCCCCGAAGTTATGGCCCCGGAGCCGGAGGGTAGCCGGGGCCGGGCATTCAGCGGGGTGAGTCTTCACCTTCCCGGTCAGCCTGCGGGGTCGGTGCGCCGGCACTCGACGCGGGAGGGTCCCCTCTTTCCGTAGAGCCCCGCCCGGTGCCGATCGGCCGGCGGATTGCGGAGCGAACCGCGCCTGACCGACGGGCCTCGGAAACCCGTTGCAGTCGACGGGGGGGGGGGAACCG
>NW_027141726.1:125000-127500 GCF_036365525.1 Heterodontus francisci
CGCCCTGCAGGCACCCGGGTCGGGAGGCCGTCGGGGGCACTTTCCGGGGCAAATCCGGACCCTTACGCAAGGGAGAGTGCGCCCCCCGCCTCGGCCGGGGGTCAGGCTGCCGCCTATTAAGCCCGACAGAAAACCCGAAAAATGGACGAAAATGGGAAAAAATCCCCATCCGAAAAAGGCTTAAAAGTCGGTTGGGCGGCAGCTAGGGTCGGTCTCTGCAGACCTGGAGGCTCGGGTGGACTCTTGGAATAAACGTCCAAGTCCCGACTTGCCACCTCCTACTACTGTGCAGATACCCCGCCAACCCCCAGCCACCCGAATGACAAGCGTCCGATCAGCGGGACGAATTTGACAACTCTGGCCGGACCTCTGGAACTCCATCCCGGGTAACCGGGGCAAATTTTTCCGCTTGATCGCCCTTCCACTGGTTAACCATTTGCCCTTTCGGACTTAGTCTCTGGACATTATTCGACGGATTTTCTGGTTAACCATTTGCCCTTTCGGACTTAGTCTCTGGGCATTATTTTCGACTTTTTGGTTAATGATTTCACACTTTTTACTTACTTTTGCGCTTTTTGGTTAATGATTACTCTGCTTACTGGTTAATTATTTGCCCTTTCGGACTTAGTCTCTGGACATTATTTTCGAGTTTTTGGTTAATGATTTCACACTTTTAACATATTTTTGCGCTTTTTGGTTAATGATTACTCTGCTTACTGGTTAACCATTTGCCCTTTCGGACTTAGTCTCTGCACATTATTTTCGACTTTTTGGTTAATGATTTCACACTTTTAACATATTTTTGCGCTTTTTGGTTAATGATTTCATACTTTTTACTTACTTTTGCGCCTTTTGGTTAATGATTACTCTGCTTACTGGTTAACCATTTGCCCTTTCGGACTTAGTCTCTGGACATTATTTTCGAGTTTTTGGTTAATGATTTCACACTTTTTACTTACTTTTGCGATTTTTGGTTAATGATTACTCTGCTTACTGGTTAACCATTTGCCCTTTCGGACTTAGTCTCTGGACATTGTTTTCGACATTTTGGTTAATGATTTCACACTTTTAACTTAATTTTGCGATTTTTGGTTAATGATTACTCTGCTTACTGGTTAACCATTTGCCCTTTCGGACTTAGTCTCTGGACATTGTTTTCGACATTTTGGTTAATGATTTCACACTTTTAACTTAATTTTGTGCTTTTTGGTTAATGATTTCATACTTTTTACTTACTTTTGCGATTTTTGGTTAATGATTACTCTGCTTACTGGTTAACCATTTGCCCTTTCGGACTTAGTCTCTGGACATTATTTTTGGGTTTTTGGTTAATGATTTCACACTTTTTACTTACTTTTGCCCTTTTTGGTTACTGATTACTCTGCTTACTGGTTAACCATTTGCCCTTTCGGACTTAGTCTCTGGACATTATTTTCGAGTTTTTGGTTAATGATTTCACACTTTTAACATATTTTTGCGCTTTTTGGTTAATGATTACTCTGCTTACTGGTTAATTATTTGCCCTTTCGGACTTAGTCTCTGCACATTATTTTCGAGTTTTTGGTTAATGATTTCACACTTTTAACATATTTTTGCGCTTTTTGGTTACTGATTTCATACTTTTTACTTACTTTTGCGCCTTTTGGTTAATGATTACTCTGCTTACTGGTTAACCATTTGCCCTTTCGGACTTAGTCTCTGGACATTATTTTCGAGTTTTTGGTTAATGATTTCACACTTTTTACTTACTTTTGCGATTTTTGGTTAATGATTACTCTGCTTACTGGTTAACCATTTGCCCTTTCGGACTTAGTCTCTGGACATTATTTTCGGGTTTTTGGTTAATGATTTCACACTTTTTACTTACTTTTGCGATTTTTGGTTAATGATTACTCTGCTTACTGGTTAACCATTTGCCCTTTCGGACTTAGTCTCTGGAGATTATTTTCGAGTTTTTGGTTAATGATTTCACACTTTTTACTTACTTTTGCGATTTTTGGTTAATGATTACTCTGCTTACTGGTTAACCATTTGCCCTTTTGGACTTAGTCTCTGGACATTATTTTCGGGTTTTTGGTTAATGATTTCACACTTTTTACTTACTTTTGCGATTTTTGGTTAATGATTTCATACTTTTTACTTACTTTTGCCCTTTTTGGTTAATGATTACTCTGCTTACTGGTTAACCATTTGCCCTTTCGGACTTGGTCTCTGGACATTATTTTCGAGTTTTTGGTTAATGATTTCACACTTTTTACTTACTTTTGCGATTTTTGGTTAATGATTTCACACTTTTTACTTACTTTTGCGATTTTTGGTTAATGATGACTCTGCTTACTGGTTAACCATTTGCCCTTTCGGACTTAGTCTCTGCACATTATTTTCGAGTTTTTGGTTAATGATTTCACACTTTTTACTTACTTTTGCGATTTTTGGTTAATGATTTCATACTTTTTACTTACTTTTGCGATTTTTGGTTAATGATGACTCTGCTTACTGG
>NW_027141726.1:140000-145000 GCF_036365525.1 Heterodontus francisci
CTACCTAGCACGCCGCCGACCAAGTGGCCAAACTCTCGAGAGGAATGTCCGTCTGACACAAGGGACAGAAACGGGAGGTAACCGCTGAGCCTGAAACACCAGCAAATAAATGCTAGCCCGCCTGGGCCCTCCAACGTCGGACAGTCCTCGCCGTATCGATCGAGTGACCTGGGCACGCACTTTTTTTTTCCTTTCACACAGTGTGGGGTTGGCGGCGGCGGGGGGGGGGGAGAAAGCATGCAACTTGGTTGACGTCGCCTGGTCAACTCGCATCGGTTTTCCGTCCCCATGACTGTAAGGAGCAACCGCGACCAGCGTAGCCAAACAGGTCGACCAAAGCTTTCGGCGCTCGCACGGAGAGGTGATGCCAGCCGGCGTGCGTCGCCTAACTTGGACAAAATTCTGGGCACGCACTTTTCGTTTGAGAATAGGACATACATGTAGTGCAACCCAAGGAAACCAGGCGACGCCGCCACAATCTGCGCCTGACAGACAAAGATAACCGTTCACAAGGAGCCTTGTTATTTCGCACCAAGTCTTTTGCGGGCATAGTTTCTTTCTTTGACATGTATATCTGTATGAAGGTCGGCTTTGCTCTGCCATCGCAGCCTCCCTTCTTTGCTTTTCTCACTGTACCAACAGACATGTCATAGACTTTGGTTTTTTTTTCATTAATTCTTTTCCTGTGGGTGTGGTGTGCCTCCGCACCCCCCAATCTGTTCCAAGGCCTTGTTTTCTCTCGCTCGCCAAAACACTTTGTCTGTTTTCACAGCCAGTCTACCGGCCTAGACCCAACTGTGCGATATTTCAGAGCCGGCAACAGAGCATGGAAAGTCCGCCAGATTTACCCTTAAATGCTCATAAATGACTTCCAGGCACTCTTCGGAAGGTCTTTTATTTCAAAAGAAGGTCCTTCCTTGAGGGAGCACTTCTTCGGCCACTTTGCAAGTGCAACCGCTGCCAGCAAAAGTTCTGAAAATCGAGTTCCCGAAAATCTCCGGGTACCCCGCCAACCCCCAGCCACCCGAATCGCAAGTGTCAATTCGGCGGGTTGCCTGCCGGTAGTCCTTCCGAAAATGAGGCGCCAAATCGCCGCAACGGCCATTTTTCATTTCGGCATCGGGACTTCCGACGGCAACTGATTAACTAGCCCGGGGACTAGAGCGGCAGCAAATGCAACGTGCCCTCTTGGCGGGAGCAACTTGACCGCCCCCGTGGGGAAAGGTCAACTCGGGGCCCGGGAAAGTCGCCGAGTCCGACCCCATACACTTCCATGAGTTGGGGGTTTTGGCCTTCCCGGCCCAAGGCTCGCCTTATTTCGGCCTGCACTTTCGGAAAAGGGTGCATTCCTTTTGGTTAATGATTTCACCAGCCCGGGTCTTAGCCTCTGCCCCGACGGCTAAGTCTTTTGGTTAATGATTTCCTGCGGCTGGGACTACCCTTTCCCCCCGCCCTGCAGGCACCCGGGTCGGGAGGCCGTCGGGGGCACTTTCCGGGGCAAATCCGGACCCTTACGCAAGGGAGAGTGCGCCCCCCGCCTCGGCCGGGGGTCAGGCTGCCGCCTATTAAGCCCGACAGAAAACCCGAAAAATGGACGAAAATGGGAAAAAATCCCCATCCGAAAAAGGCTTAAAAGTCGGTTGGGCGGCAGCTAGGGTCGGTCTCTGCAGACCTGGAGGCTCGGGTGGACTCTTGGAATAAACGTCCAAGTCCCGACTTGCCACCTCCTACTACTGTGCAGATATCCCCGCCAACCCCCAGCCACCCGAATGACAAGCGTCCGATCAGCGGGACGAATTTGACAACTCTGGCCGGACCTCTGGAACTCCATCCCGGGTAACCGGGGCAAATTTTTCCGCTTGATCGCCCTTCCACTGGTTAACCATTTGCCCTTTCGGACTTAGTCTCTGGACATTATTCGACGGATTTTCTGGTTAACCATTTGCCCTTTCGGACTTAGTCTCTGGGCATTATTTTCGACTTTTTGGTTAATGATTTCACACTTTTTACTTACTTTTGCGCTTTTTGGTTAATGATTACTCTGCTTACTGGTTAATTATTTGCCCTTTCGGACTTAGTCTCTGGACATTATTTTCGAGTTTTTGGTTAATGATTTCACACTTTTAACATATTTTTGCGCTTTTTGGTTAATGATTACTCTGCTTACTGGTTAACCATTTGCCCTTTCGGACTTAGTCTCTGCACATTATTTTCGACTTTTTGGTTAATGATTTCACACTTTTAACATATTTTTGCGCTTTTTGGTTAATGATTTCATACTTTTTACTTACTTTTGCGCCTTTTGGTTAATGATTACTCTGCTTACTGGTTAACCATTTGCCCTTTCGGACTTAGTCTCTGGACATTATTTTCGAGTTTTTGGTTAATGATTTCACACTTTTTACTTACTTTTGCGATTTTTGGTTAATGATTACTCTGCTTACTGGTTAACCATTTGCCCTTTCGGACTTAGTCTCTGGACATTGTTTTCGACATTTTGGTTAATGATTTCACACTTTTAACTTAATTTTGCGATTTTTGGTTAATGATTACTCTGCTTACTGGTTAACCATTTGCCCTTTCGGACTTAGTCTCTGGACATTGTTTTCGACATTTTGGTTAATGATTTCACACTTTTAACTTAATTTTGTGCTTTTTGGTTAATGATTTCATACTTTTTACTTACTTTTGCGATTTTTGGTTAATGATTACTCTGCTTACTGGTTAACCATTTGCCCTTTCGGACTTAGTCTCTGGACATTATTTTTGGGTTTTTGGTTAATGATTTCACACTTTTTACTTACTTTTGCCCTTTTTGGTTACTGATTACTCTGCTTACTGGTTAACCATTTGCCCTTTCGGACTTAGTCTCTGGACATTATTTTCGAGTTTTTGGTTAATGATTTCACACTTTTAACATATTTTTGCGCTTTTTGGTTAATGATTACTCTGCTTACTGGTTAATTATTTGCCCTTTCGGACTTAGTCTCTGCACATTATTTTCGAGTTTTTGGTTAATGATTTCACACTTTTAACATATTTTTGCGCTTTTTGGTTACTGATTTCATACTTTTTACTTACTTTTGCGCCTTTTGGTTAATGATTACTCTGCTTACTGGTTAACCATTTGCCCTTTCGGACTTAGTCTCTGGACATTATTTTCGAGTTTTTGGTTAATGATTTCACACTTTTTACTTACTTTTGCGATTTTTGGTTAATGATTACTCTGCTTACTGGTTAACCATTTGCCCTTTCGGACTTAGTCTCTGGACATTATTTTCGGGTTTTTGGTTAATGATTTCACACTTTTTACTTACTTTTGCGATTTTTGGTTAATGATTACTCTGCTTACTGGTTAACCATTTGCCCTTTCGGACTTAGTCTCTGGAGATTATTTTCGAGTTTTTGGTTAATGATTTCACACTTTTTACTTACTTTTGCGATTTTTGGTTAATGATTACTCTGCTTACTGGTTAACCATTTGCCCTTTTGGACTTAGTCTCTGGACATTATTTTCGGGTTTTTGGTTAATGATTTCACACTTTTTACTTACTTTTGCGATTTTTGGTTAATGATGACTCTGCTTACTGGTTAACCATTTGCCCTTTCGCACTTAGTCTCTGGAGATTATTTTCGACTTTTTGGTTAATGATTTCACACTTTTAACTTAATTTTGTGCTTTTTGGTTAATGATTTCATACTTTTTACTTACTTTTGCCCTTTTTGGTTAATGATTACTCTGCTTACTGGTTAACCATTTGCCCTTTCGGACTTGGTCTCTGGACATTATTTTCGAGTTTTTGGTTAATGATTTCACACTTTTTACTTACTTTTGCGATTTTTGGTTAATGATTACTCTGCTTACTGGTTAATTATTTGCCCTTTCGGACTTAGTCTCTGCACATTATTTTCGAGTTTTTGGTTAATGATTTCACACTTTTAACATATTTTTGCGCTTTTTGGTTACTGATTTCATACTTTTTACTTACTTTTGCGCCTTTTGGTTAATGATTACTCTGCTTACTGGTTAACCATTTGCCCTTTCGGACTTAGTCTCTGCACATTATTTTCGACTTTTTGGTTAATGATTTCACACTTTTAACATATTTTTGCGCTTTTTGGTTAATGATTTCATACTTTTTACTTACTTTTGCGCCTTTTGGTTAATGATTACTCTGCTTACTGGTTAACCATTTGCCCTTTCGGACTTAGTCTCTGGACATTGTTTTCGACATTTTGGTTAATGATTTCACACTTTTAACTTAATTTTGTGCTTTTTGGTTAATGATTTCATACTTTTTACTTACTTTTGCCCTTTTTGGTTAATGATTACTCTGCTTACTGGTTAACCATTTGCCCTTTCGGACTTAGTCTCTGGAGATTATTTTCGAGTTTTTGGTTAATGATTTCACACTTTTTACTTACTTTTGCGATTTTTGGTTAATGATTTCACACTTTTTACTTACTTTTGCGATTTTTGGTTAATGATGACTCTGCTTACTGGTTAACCATTTGCCCTTTCGGACTTAGTCTCTGCACATTATTTTCGAGTTTTTGGTTAATGATTTCACACTTTTTACTTACTTTTGCGATTTTTGGTTAATGATTTCATACTTTTTACTTACTTTTGCGATTTTTGGTTAATGATGACTCTGCTTACTGGTTAATTATTTGTACTTTCGGACTTGGTCTCTGGACATTATTTTCGACTTTTTGGTTAATGATTTCACACTTTTAACATAATTTTGCGCTTTTTGGTTAATGATTACTCTGCTTGCTTGTTACTGATTTCCCCTTTCGGACTTGATCTCTGGCCGTTCTTTTCGACCTTTTTGGATCAGGTTTCCACACTCTGAAATTATTTTGGGCTCACTGATTAGGCGAGATCAAGGGGCATGCCTGGGCACTTTGGGCTCAGTTTGGGAAGGCGGCGTCCGTGTGCTCCTCCGCCCTTCCCGCACTTGCGGCTAGGTTTGCCAAACTGCGCTGACCCGCAGCCC